>NC_084617.1:9616597-9621597 GCF_033978795.1 Nerophis ophidion | reverse complement strand
TTCTCATGTTTCCCTGCTCGTCAGGGGATATTCCACTCTACACACACACTACTATTACTACTACTACTACTACTACTACTATTCGCTCCACAAAGTGCAAGGGCTATTCTTTCTACTTTATGATTCAAACATATAAGCTGCAGACAATTTTAAGGACAGTTTGACTGCTAATGGTCTGCGGTTAGCGGTTACAAGTTGACCGTTCTGTCCATCCATCCATCCATCCATCGTCTTGCCTTAACTGGGCAAACAGTCATCTTGTTGTTGTTGTTGAGGGACACACTGTGCTCGTATCGCACCCACTTTACTTAGCACGACTCCTCGTGACTTTGAATTAAACACATATGTGTCGTCCTCTTCCTCCATAACGATGGAGCGGCGGCCAGAGGGAAGCCAGCTTGAACCCGCGACCCGGCGCGTCCACGGCACCGCCAGAGATAAATGGTTGAGTGACCACAGCCAGCGGGGGCTCTCTAAGGATGGAGGGGGCCAAGGTGTGGTTACATGTGGGCTAAACCAGTGCTCATTAAGTGAGGACGTCTATTGCAGGAGCACTCATTGGTTTGTGTCCTCCTTGGTGTGCATTTTTTCACCCGTGCAATCATTAAATATTCTAGTTTTACATCAAAAAAAGTCTAATCTAATAAGGGCTCCAGACCCAGCAGGCAGCTGTTCTCCTTTTTCCAGAATGTTATTTCGATCTTATTCAGAGCAGGGTTCCATGTGCATAAATAAATGTGATTTTTAACCTAGCTGCCTTATAGGCCGTTTTATTAGTTTATTCTGGATCTTTTCTACATTAACTTAGGTGTTTAAAACGAGGCTCAACTTGTGTGTGTGTCTGTTTGCTTGTGGCGCGCCTCCGCCCACAAGCACAAAGACAGTCAATGACTTACAAGAGGGTTCACGCCGTTTATTTTAGCAACAGTTATGGGCGGATTTTAATGAAGCTTTCAGGAAATGTCAGAAACGGGTTAGAAAACAGTGATTAGATTTTGAGGCTGGTTTGGAAAACGTTCTGAATTTAGGATTTTTCTAATAGTTCTTTACTATTGTGAGATAGAGAGCACGGACTTTTGCCAGTTCTTGAGTGCTTTTCTGGTGTATTTCTTTTAATTGGCATGCAGGAAAAAAGAAAATTGTGCCCTTTAAACTCTGCTTGCCAGAAAATGTTGTAAAACTACTTTGCCCAATTGTTTATTACAAAATATATTCTGTATTTTCCGGACTATAAGGCGCACTTAAAATCCTTGTTTTTCCTCAAAACTCGACAGTGCGCCTTGTAACCCGGTGCGCCTAATGTTCGGAATAATTCTGGTTTTGCTTACCGACTTCGGAGCAATTTTATTTGGTACATGGTGTAATGATAAGTGTGACCAGTAGATGGCAGCCGAACATAAGAATACATGTAGACTGCACTACTATGCAAAAGCAACTTTTCTTACCTTCTGGTACCTGCTGATCTGCATTTGGGATCTGCATAAGTCCTGAAAATGTGCATTTGTCCGCCTTTGCAGTTACTGGCAACGCTGTAGTCGATACGCTTCTTCTTTTCCTCTATCTTTTTGTTATAACCTGGTGCGGCTAATGTACGGAATTATTATAGCTTTGCTTACCGAACTCGAAGCAATTTTATTTGGTACAAGGTGTAATGATAAGTGTGACCAGTAGATGGCAGCCAAACATAAGAGATACATGTAGACTGCACTACTATGCAAAAGCAACTTTTCTTACCTTCTGGTACCTGCTGATCTGCATAAGTCCTGAAAATGTGCATTTGTCCGCCTTTGCAGTTACTGGCAACGCTGTAGTCGATACGCTTCTTCTTTTCCTCTATCTTTTTGTTATAACCCGGTGCGGCTAATGTACGGAATTATTATAGCTTTGCTTACCGAACTCGAAGCAATTTTATTTGGTACATGGTGTAATGATAAGTGTGGCCAGTAGATGGCAGCCAAACATAAGAGATACATGTAGACTGCACTACTATGCAAAAGCAACTTTTCTTACCTTCTGGTACCTGCTGATCTGCATTTGGGATCTGCATAAGTCCTGAAAATGTGCATTTGTCCGCCTTTGCAGTTACTGACAATGCTGTAGTCGATACGCTTCTTCTTTTCCTCTATCTTTTTGTTATAACCTGGTGCAGCTAATGTACAGAATTATTATAGATTTGCTTACCGAACTCGAAGCAATTTTATTTGGTACATGGTGTAATGATAAGTGTGACCAGTAGATGGCAGCCAAACATAAGAGATACATGTAGACTGCACTACTATGCAAAAGCAACTTTTCTTACCTTCTGGTACCTGCTGATCTGCATTTGGGATCTGCATAAGTCCTGAATATGTGCATTTGTCCGCCTTTGCAGTTACTGACAATGCTGTAGTCGATACGCTTCTTCTTTTCCTCTATCTTTTTGTTATAACCTGGTGCGGCTAATGTACGGAATTATTACAGCTTTGCTTACCGAACTCGAAGCAATTTTATTTGGTACATGGTGTAATGATAAGTGTGACCAGTAGATGGCAGCCAAACATAAGAGATACATGTAGACTGCACTACTATGCAAAAGCAACTTTTCTTACCTTCTGGTACCTGCTGATCTGCATTTGGGATCTGCATAAGTCCTGAAAATGTGCATTTGTCCGCCTTTGCAGTTAATGACAACGCTGTAGTCGATACGCTTATTTGTTTCCTCTATCTTTTTGTTATAACCTGGTGCGGCTAATGTACGGAATTATTATAGCTTTGCTTACCGAACTCGAACCAATTTTATTTGGTACAGAGTGTAATGATAAGTAAGAGTTTGAGCAGTAGATGGCAGTCAAACATAAGAGATAAATGTAGACTGCACTATGATGGCAATATGACTCCAATAAACACCACCAACATTTGATATGCTCCATTGAAAATATAGAACATGATATACACGGCGCTCAAGAATCTATCAAAATGTTTTAGTACTACTTTGGTAAGCTATGAAGCAGATGGATTGTCGGTGCATTAAACATGTGAGTATTATTATGGTGGAGGATAGGTTGATTGCTATGATGAGGGGGTGACTTGTCCAGGGTGTACCGCGACTTCCGCCAGATTGTAGCTAAATATAGGCACAAAGTGAATAAGGGGTACAAAATGGATGGATAAGGTTGATTGGCAACACTAAATTGGCCCTAGTGTGTGAATGTGAGTGTGAATGTTGTCTATCTGTGTTGGCCCTTCGATGAGGTGGCGACTTGTCCAGGGTGTACCCCGATTTCCGCCTGAATGCAGCTGAGATAGGCTCCAGCGACCCCAAAAGGGACAAGCGGTACAAAATTAATGGATGGGTATTATTATGGTGTGTGTATAAGGTAAGACATTGTCTCTGGTGTTTTGTATTATAATTTGTATTACAATAATATGCAAAAGCAACTTTTCTTACCTTTTGGTACCTGCTGGTCTGTATTTGGGATCTGCATAAATCCTGAAAAATTGCGCGCAGCCGCTTCTGTAGTCCGTTAGGATACCGTAATCGATGAGCTTCTTCTATTTCTCTATCAACTTGCTATTTGACATTCATCCTTCGCTGATGCCATTTGTATTATAAAGTAGTGTAAAGTTCTTACTTATATCTGTCAGTAAACTCGCCATGAAAGCGCTAAAACATACCGGTGTCGTGAGTTTCCATTATTCACCCGAGAAACTTTAGTTATTAGAGAGTTCCGGTCAGACATTTTTTTCACCGGACACATTTCCGGCCTTGTTGTTGTTTGCGGACGAGGAGATGCTGCTCCGTTATTAATTGAAGTAAAGTCTGAATGTCATTAAAACAGTTAGCTCCATTTTTTGACACTTCTTCCACTCCCGTCCTTGCACGCTACACCGCTACAACAAAGATGACGGGGAGAAGACACTGTCGAAGGTGAGCCACGTAAATAAGACCGCCCACAAAACGGCGCATCCATAAGCGACAGTCAGAAAGTGATTTGAAGAGGATCTGTAAAACATAATCTATGCAACGTTTTGACCAAAGATCCACCATGACATGTTAATGTAGACCACAAATTAATAATAAGACTCCTTTATGCGCCCTAAAATCCGGTGCGCCTTATATATGAAAAAAGATCGAAACTAGACCATTCATCGGCAGTGCGCCTTATAATCCAAGGCCCCCTATGGTCCGGAAAATACGGTACAGTACAGTTCGAAGAGGTTTGTGGCTTCACTTTAAATTGCAGATTTTCTTTCTATATTTTATGTAAGCATTCACATACCATGGTTTATATAGGGCACAGAACGGATAGGTACAGGCAGGCGTAGGGGCGTGGTGATTGACTCATGTGTTACCTAGGAGGTGTGTCCGTCTGTGACGGCATGCTGATACAATTTCCCTGTGCTTGTTGAGGGATGACAGGTCTGGGTGGTGTATAATAAAAAGTTTCTCTTTCAAGCATAGGTTGCATCTTTTATTACCACTGTTGTAAGGTGTGCGGGATGCAAGAATTTGCCATGTTATTGAATATTCAACATTATTGTCTTTGAGGATCCAAATGTGCTTGCTGAGTTCTGTAGAATTACGCAGGTTTTTGTTTCTAAAAGAAGCCTCGTGATAACCGAGAGGGAGTTCAAAACCAGTTTCTTTGAACGCATCACCTGGTCCTTGATTTTAATTATTTAATATTTTTGAGTAATCACAGTGAAAAGTTTAATAAAATCCTACTAAATATATTTGAGATCCGAAAGGTTCCCCACTCAAAGTGATGCATTTTTATTAGTTTTTTTTTTACATTTAACACTTAAATTTCAAGATCAACTTCCGATATATCTGTCGATTTTAAGTTTGAACTATTATTTTGTTTGGTTAATGCTCTTTTGTCAAAACGTTGTTTTTATATGGCAACCACACAAGATATGCAATATTTTTAGACATAAAACATTCTAAAGTGATAATTTTTAAGTAATAATTTTTGTCTTTTTTTTTTTTTGGAGCAATGGAAAAAAAACTAAAAGACAAA
>NC_084617.1:9569097-9611597 GCF_033978795.1 Nerophis ophidion | reverse complement strand
ATGAGAATAATAGACCAAATGTTACACAGATGGAACTAAAATTGCAAAAAAAAATAGCTATTCGTACATTTTCACACTTTGCACTATTTTGTTTAACCAGCATTTCTTACCTTTTCCTTATTTTTGCACCTTTATTTTAAGAGGTGTTTGTTAATTTTTTAAATGTGATTTTAGAACTGAATTTTTTGATATGTCATTAAAAAATCAATCATCGATATTCACCAATATACAGTTAAACACTTATCGTGATACAATTTTCCCCCATATCACCCAGTCTTTTGTGCTCTGTGCACTTTTCCCAGTTTCTTTGAACGCAGCATTAACTTCATCACCTGGCTCTAGTCTCGAGTTAATGAAGCAAATTCTGTATAACATGAATTCCTTTCCATATTTACATGAGAATAACAGACCAAATTTTACACAGATGGCACTAAAACTGCAAAAAAAATAGTTATTCTTAAATTTTCACACTTTGCACTATTTTGTTTAACCAGCATTTCTTACCATCCATCCATCCATCATCTTCCGCTTATCCGAGGTCAGGTTGCGGGGGCAGCAGCCTAAGCAGGGAAGCCCAGACTTCCCTCTCCCCAGCCACTTCGTCCAGCTCTTCCCGGAGGATCCCAAGGCGTTCCAAGGCCAGCCAGGAAGACATAGTCTTCCCAACGTGTCCTGGGTCTTCCCCGTGGCCTCCTACCAGTTGGACGTGCCCTAAACACCTCCCTAGGGAGGTGTTCGGGTGGCATCCTGACCAAATGCCCGAACCACCTCAACTGGCTCCTCTCGATGTGGAGGAGCAGCGGCTTTACTTTGAGTTCCTCCCAGATGGCAGAGCTTCCCACCCTATCTCTAAGGGAGAGACCCGCCACACGGCGGAGGAAACTCATTTCGGCCGCTCATACTTGCCAACCCTCATGATTTTCCCGGGAGACTCCGAAAGATCAGTGCCCCTCCCGAAAATCTCCAAGGGCAACCAATCTTACGAATTTCTCCCGATTTCCACCCGGACAACAATATTGGGGGTGTGCCTTCAGGCACTGCTTTTAGCGTCCTCTACAGCCTGTCGTCTCGTCCGCTTTTCCGCCATACAAAAAACGTGCCGGGCCAGTCACATAATATACAGTATGCGGCTTTAACACACTCAAGTGAATGCAAGGCATACTTGATCAACAGCCATAAGGGTCACACTGAGGGTGGCCGTATAAACAACTTTAACACTTTTCCTAGGGGTGTAACGGTACGTGTATTTGTATTGAACCGTTTCGGTACGGGGGTTTCGGTTCGGTACGAGGGTGTATCGAACGAGCTTGTATCCTAAAGTCTTAACAAGCTGCTCTGCTTTCTGCCTCTGTCTGAGCAGTGAGCGCCCAGCATTGTCCCGCCCACACAACCATCTGATTGGTTACATACAAAGCCAATCAGCAGTGCGTATTCAGAGCGCATGTTGTAAATGCTTCATTGTTGATCAGACATGTGTTTAGCAGCGGACATCATACACTCCCCGAATTATAAAAAACACTTTCCAGTCACAACTATTACAAACATCACTATGAGCCCTGTGACATTCTAAAAACTTCAACTGCAGCTCAGCTCGCTCACAGTTCTGGCTTGAGGTGATGTGAAGGCTAATTAGCTTTTAGCGTTACGTTAGCTCATTTTGCTGTGTGTGTGTTAGGGGCAGCAAAACCCTGTCTGTCTGTTATTTCACATGAACTAACATGAACTCCATAGATTTCAGGGATGAATAGTCTCTCCTATTGCTATTGTACTATTTTTCAGCTATAGTTACATGAATCATTAGTAATGTTGCAGCCTAGTTTTGAATGGCAGGGTCCCTGCTATCACATGTTAACGAAAATATAACATTTACATAATAAAACTCAACTACAGGCTTCCAAAATGCTCTAATAAATTAAGCATGATGAGTTGACTTGAAACTGTTTAATGTTGCACTTTTTATACGTAGAAGAAAGGTTTTTTCATTTTATTTAATCAAAGCAACAACTTGAGGCAGTTTAATGTGGATTAACGTGAGCAGAATTATTATAGTGTTCTCAATGTTAAAAGGATAAACCCATTGTTACAAATTTGGTAAATAAATAACCAAATAATGTATATTTGGTTGTTTTCTTACTGTACTGAAAATGAACCGAACCGTGACCTCTAAACCGAGGTACCGAAATTTCTGTGTACCATTACACCCCTAACTTTTACAAATATGCGCCACACTGTGAAGCCACACCAAACAAGAATGACAAACACATTTTGGGCGAACATCCGCACTGTAGCACAACATAAACACAACAGAAGAAGTACCCAGAACCCCTTGCAGCACTAACTCTTCCGGGACGCTACTGTTTTAATTGATTTTACCCTTTAAAATAGTTTTTAATCATTTGTTTTTATATTGTTTTTATATTTATTTATTTTTTGTTGTTGTTCAGTCATTGGTGGAACATAATATATTTATATATACTTTTTTTTAATTTTATTTTATTTATTTATTTTTATTTATTTTTTTACAATTGTTTTTAACATGGCTGTGCAGCATTTTGGAAACGTTATTGTTGTTTAAATGTGCTATATAAATAAAGTGGATTGGATCGGATTGAATATAGACCCCGCTACCCCCAATCCCCGCTCCCCAAAATTTTTATTAAAATTTTATTTGATATGCCATCTGAAACACTAAATTGGCCCTACTGTGTGAATGTGAGTGTGAATGTTGTCTATCTGTGTTGGCCCTGCGATGAGGTGGCGACTTGTCCAGGGTGTACCCCGCCTTCCGCCCGATTGTAGCTGAGATAGGCGCCAGCGCCCCCCGCGACCCCAAAAGGGAATAAGCGGTAGAAAAGGGATGGATGGACATGCACCTGGGAATAGGTTGATTGGCAACACTAAATTGGCCCTTAGTGTGTGAATGTGAGTGTGAATGTTGTCTGTCTATCTGTGTTGGCCCTGCGATGAGGTGGCGACTTGTCCAGGGTGTACCCCGCCTTCCGCCCGATTGTAGCTGAGATAGGCGCCGCTTAGATAGGCGTGGCGCAGTGGAAGAGTGGCCGTGCGCAACCCGAGGGTCACTGGTTCAAATCCCACCCAGAACCAACCTCGTCACGTCCGTTGTGTCCTGAGGAAGACACTTCACCCTTGCTCCTGATGGGTGCTGGTTGGCGCCTTGCATGGCAGCTCCCTCCATCAGTGTGTGAATGTGTGTGTGAATGGGTAAATGTGGAAGTAGTGTCAAAGCGCTTTGAGTACCTTGAAGGTAGAAAAGCGCTATACAAGTACAACCCATTTATCATTTATCATTTTATTCCCCTTTGGGAATAAGCGGTAGAAAATGGATGGACTATAACGTTACATAAGCCTTGCTTGTTTTGGGAATAAGCGGTAGGAAATGGATGGACTATAACGTTATATAAGCCTTGCTTGTTTAATATTCAATGCAAAACTTGTTTGGGTGCCTATTAAAAGGTTAATTTGTTCAGTTTTCAATTTTGGCCCACTCTGTATTTGAGTTTGACACCCCTGTTTTAAGACGTAATTGTGATTTTAGAATTGAATCTTTTGATAGGTCATACAAATTCATGATCGATATTGACCGATATAAACTCATCGTGATGCAGTTTTCACCCAGTTCATTATTTTCCCAGTTTCTTTGAACGCAGCATTAACTTAACCTGCCTCGGTTCTCGAGTTAATGAAGCAACTTCCAATGTTTTATGAATTAATCATGAAAACAATAAATAAATAAAAAAGTTATTTTGCCCACCTGTACCAGTCCAGTCC
The DNA here is from genome assembly GCF_033978795.1 of Nerophis ophidion. NCBI lineage: Eukaryota > Metazoa > Chordata > Actinopteri > Syngnathiformes > Syngnathidae > Nerophis > Nerophis ophidion. The sequence goes on along the minus strand of NC_084617.1, from coordinate 9,607,808 downwards.
TCTGTCGTAGTTCCTGTCGAAGAAATGCGGCTCGGTCCCGAGGGCGCGCACGTCCGGGTGGATCCTGATGAACTCCAGCACCGCCCTGGTCCCTCCTTTCTTCACCCCCACAATCATGGCGCCGGGCAGCTTTTTACTCCCCAATTTTGGCGCCGAACTCAAATTTTTCCCCTTGACGTCGCCCCAGCGCGTGGCGGGAAGGCGGAGCGGAGGAGGGCCGGGCTGGGCTGCCTCCAGCCAGGCGCACTGGCGGTGGTCCGCCTGGGCGAGAAGTTTCTTCCCGCCGGCGAGCCTGCTCGGCGGGCAGCGGCCGGCCAGGTGTGGCCGCCCCGTCATGACGGCGGTGCGGCCGACAAAGATGGTGTAGCACAAGTAGGTGCAGGACAAGGACACAGTCAGCATGAAGGCGGAGGAGAGGAACCGCTGTGCCATGTCTCCATGGGCTCAAGGTGCTGCATGGCGCGCCATCGGACCCGTCCTCCTCCTCCTCCTCCTCCTCATTACTTCCACATCCGTGGAAAAAGAACGAGAGGCGAGATTTACTGGAAAGTGAATACAAAACAAGTCCGACTCATGTTTCCGTCCTAAAAGTCCGTGGAGAAGCCCTGCCTTCCTCGCTGTGGACCTGCGAGGTGCGAGGTAGGGAATAATTAACTCTCCCTCTGACGTCATCAGGGAAGCTCCTAATTGGCTGGATGCTCAATCCCGAGCTTTCACATTTGTAACTTTTTGTGTGTAGCAGGGGTAGGGAACCTACGGCTCGGGAGCCAGATGTGGCTCTTTTGATGACTGCATCTGGCTCCCGGATAAATCTGAGCTGATGTTGCTTAAAACAATAAGTAATGAATAATTAGGGTCCTTGGCCCATGGCAAAGGACTCCTTAGGAGTCCTTTGCCATGGGCCAAGGACCCTATTGAAACTGCTGTGTTTTATTATTATTCCGCACCTACGCGCTGTAATTTGACCCCCTTAACATGCTTCAAAACTCACCAAATTTGACACACACGTCGGTATAGCAAACCTTCCCAACATATTAAGCAACCAATCCCCCAAAATGAAAATTGTGCTCTAGCACCCCCTAGGAAAAAAATTACAGACAAAACTGCATGTAACTTCTGTTAGGAATGTCATAGCGACATGAAACAAAAACTCCTATGTAGGTCTGACTTGGACCCAATTTTCATATGCTCACTTCTTTCAGCAAAAATCTACAAGAAGTTGGCAAAAACCCCTTCAAAATAAAATTTTCCGCAAAAAAATGCAATTTTTGCCTCTTTGCGCTGTAATTTGACCCCTTTAAAATGCTTCAAACTTGGTGCACACATAAGGACCGGCGAATATTGGGATCTAATGAAAAAAACCAAACCCCAAAACTCAAAATTGCGCTCTAGCGCTATTTTTGAATAAAACACTGAAAAAACTGCTCCTAGGAAGAAAACGCAGACAAAACTGCTTGTAACTTCCGGTAGGAATTTCGGAGAGACATGAAACAAAAACCTCTATGTAGGTCTCGCTTAGACCTACATTTCATAGATTGACAACCCCCAACAAAAATCAACCTCGAAGTTTGCAATCCCCCCTTCAAAACAAAAGTTTTGTAAAAAACGGTCACCTTTCTTCAAACATTATCTTCTCTGAGTGCGTTTGTTGTTTTGGCTTCAAACTCGCACAGGAGAGAGATTGAACCCTTCTGATTAAAAGTATAGAACAGAGTTTTGACAAGTTCTCAGGTTTTGATTTAAAGCGCCTTCAAAGAACCCCTGTGCAAAGTCTCCTAAAAATGTCATTTTTGCCTCTTGGAGCTGTTATTTGACCCCCTTAACATGCTTCAAAACTCACCAAATTTGACACACACGTCGGTATAGCAAACCTTCCCAACATATTAAGCAACCAATCCCCCAAAATGAAAATTGTGCTCTAGCACCCCCTAGGAAAAAAAATTACAGACAAAACTGCATGTAACTTCTGTTAGGAATGTCATAGCGACATGAAACAAAAACTCCTATGTAGGTCTGACTTGGACCCAATTTTCATACACTCACTTCTTTCAGCAAAAATCTACAAGAAGTTGGCAAAAACCCCTTCAAAATAAAATTTTCCGCAAAAAATGCAATTTTTGCCTCTTTGCGCTGTAATTTGACCCCTTTAAAATGCTTCAAAAGTCGCCAAACTTGGCGCACACATAAGGACTGGCGAATATTGCGATCTAATGAAAAAAACCAAACCCCAAATGTCAAAATTGCGCTCTAGCGCTATTTTTGAATAAAACACTGAAAAAACTGCTCGTAGGAAGAAAACGCAGACAAAACTGCTTGTAACTTCCAGTAGGAATTTCGGAGGGACATGAAACAAAAACCTCTATGTAGGTCTCGCTTAGACCTACATTTCATAGATTGACAACCCCCAACAAAAATCAACAGGAAGTTTGCAATCCCCCCTTCAAAACAAAAGTTTTGTAAAAAACGGTCACCTTTCTTCAAACATTATCTTCTCTGAGTGCGTTTGTTGTTTTGGCTTCAAACTCGCACAGGAGAGAGATTAAACCCTTCTGATTAAAAGTATAGAACAGAGTTTTGACAAGTTCTCAGGTTTTGATTTAAAGCGCCTTCAAAGAACCCCTGTGCAAAGTCTCCTAAAAATGTCATTTTTGCCTCTTGGAGCTGTTATTTGACCCCCTTAACATGCTTCAAAACTCACCAAATTTGACACACACGTCGGTATAGCAAACCTTCCCAACATATTAAGCAACCAATCCCCCAAAATGAAAATTGCGCTCTAGCGTCCCCTAGGAAAAAAATTACAGACAAAACTGCATGTAACTTCTGTTAGGAATGTCATAGCGACATGAAACAAAAACTCCTATGTAGGTCTGACTTGGACCCACTTTTCATACACTCACTTCTTTCAGCAAAAATCTACAAGAAGTTGGCAAAAACCCCTTCAAAATAACATTTTCCGCAAAAAATGCAATTTTTGCCTCTTTGCGCTGTAATTTGACCCCTTTAAAATGCTTCAAACTTGGCGCACACATAAGGACTGGCGAATATTGCGATCTAATGAAAAAAACCAAACCCCAAAACTCAAAATTGCGCTCTAGCGCTATTTTTTAATAAAACACTGAAAAAACTGCTCCTAACAAAGACAAAACTGCTTGTAACTTCCGGTAGGAATTTCGGAGAGACATGAAACAAAAACCTCTATGTAGGTCTCGCTTAGACCTACATTTCATAGAATGACAACCCCCAACGAAAATCATCAGGAAGTTTGCAATCCCCCCTTCAAAACAAAAGTTTTGTAAAAAACGGTCACCTTTCTTCAAACATTATCTTCTCTGAGTGCGTTTGTTGTTTTGGCTTCAAACTCGCACAGGAGAGAGATTAAACCCTTCTGATTAAAAGTATAGAACAGGGTTTTGACAAGTTCTCAGGTTTTGATTTAAAGCGCCTTCGAAGAACCCCTGTGCAAAGTCTCCTAAAAATGTCATTTTTGCCTCTTGGAGCTGTTATTTGACCCCCTTAACATGCTTCAAAACTCACCAAATTTGACACACACGTCGGTATAGCAAACCTTCCCAACATATTAAGCAACCAATCCCCCAAAATGAAAATTGCGCTCTAGCGCCCCCTAGGAAAAAAATTACAGACAAAACTACATGTAACTTCTGTTAGGAATGTCATAGCGACATGAAACAAAAACTCCTATGTAGGTCTGACTTGTACCCAATTTTCATACACTCACTTCTTTCAGCAAAAATCTACAAGAAGTTGGCAAAAACCCCTTCAAAATAAAATTTTCCGCAAAAAATGCAATTTTTGCCTCTTTGCGCTGTAATTTGACCCCTTTAAAATGCTTCAAACTTGGCGCACACATAAGGACCGGCGAATATTGGGATCTAATGAAAAAAACCAAACCCCAAAACTCAAAATTGCGCTCTAGCGCTATTTTTGAATAAAACACTGAAAAAACTGCTCCTAGGAAGAAAACGCAGACAAAACTGCTTGTAACTTCCGGTAGGAATTTCGGAGGGACATGAAACAAAAACCTCTATGTAGGTCTCGCTTAGACCTACATTTCATAGATTGACAACCCCCAACGAAAATCAACAGGAAGTTTGCAATCCCCCCTTCAAAACAAAAGTTTTGTAAAAAAATGGTCACCTTTCTTCAAACATTATCTTCTCTGAGTGCGTTTGTTGTTTTGGCTTCAAACTCGCACAGGAGAGAGATTAAACCCTTCTGATTAAAAGTATAGAACAGAGTTTTGACAAGTTCTCAGGTTTTGATTCAAAGCGCCTTCGAAGAACCCCTGTGCAAAGTCTCCTAAAAATGTCATTTTTGCCTCTTGGAGCTGTTATTTGACCCCCTTAACATGCTTCAAAACTCACCAAATTTGACACACACGTCGGTATAGCAAACCTTCCCAACATATTAAGCAACCAATCCCCCAAAATGAAAATTGCGCTCTAGCGCCCCCTAGGAAAAAAATTACAGACAAAACTGCATGTAACTTCTGTTAGCGACATGAAACAAAAACTCCTATGTAGGTCTGACTTGGACCCAATTTTCATACACTCACTTCTTTCAGCAAAAATCTACAAAAAGTTGGCAAAAAAAACCTTCAAAATACAATTTTCCGCAAAAAATGCAATTTTTGCCTCTTTGCGCTGTAATTTGACCCCTTTAAAATGCTTCAAAAGTCGCCAAACTTGGCGCACACATAAGTACTGGCGAATATTGCGATCTAATGAAAAAAACCAAACCCCAAAAATCAAAATTGCGCTCTAGCGCTATTTTTGAATAAAACACTGAAAAAACTGCTCCTAGGAAGAAAACGCAGACAAAACTGCTTGTAACTTCCGGTAGGACTTTCGGAGAGACATGAAACAAAAACCTCTATGTAGGTCTCGCTTGGACCTACATTTCATAGATTGACAACCCCCAACAAAAATCAACCTGGAAGTTTGCAATCCCCCCTTCAAAACAAAAGTTTTGTAAAAAACGGTCACCTTTCTTCAAACATTATCTTCTCTGAGTGCGTTTGTTGTTTTGGCTTCAAACTCGCACAGGAGAGAGATTAAACCCTTCTGATTAAAAGTATAGAACAGAGTTTTGACAAGTTCTCAGGTTTTGATTTAAAGCGCCTTCGAAGAACCCCTGTGCAAAGTCTCCTAAAAATGTCATTTTTGCCTCTTGGAGCTGTTATTTGACCCCCTTAACATGCTTCAAAACTCACCAAATTTGACACACACGTCGGTATAGCAAACCTTCCCAACATATTAAGCAACCAATCCCCCAAAATGAAAATTGCGCTCTAGCGCCCGCTAGGAAAAAATTACAGACAAACCTGCATGTAACTTCTGTTAAGAATGTCATAGCGACATGAAACAAAAACTCCTATGTAGGTCTGACTTGGACCCAATTTTCATACACTCACTTCTTTCAGCAAAAATGTACAAGAAGTTGGCAAAAACCCCTTCAAAATAAAATTTTCCGCAAAAAAATGCCATTTTTGCCTCTTTGCGCTGTAATTTGACCCCCTTTAAAATGCTTCAAAAGTCGCCAAACTTGGCGCACACATAAGGACTGGCGAATATTGCGATCTAATGAAAAAAACAAAACCCCAAAACTCAAAATTGCGCTCTAGCGCTATTTTTGAATAAAACACTGAAAAAACTGCTCCTAGGAAGAAAACGCAGACAAAACTGCTTGTAACTTCCGGTAAGAATTTCGGAGGGACATGAAACAAAAACGTCTATGTAGGTCTCGCTTAGACCTACATTTCATAGATTGACAACCCCAACAAAAATCAACAGGAAGTTTGCAATCCCCCCTTCAAAACAAAAGTTTTGTAAAAAACGGTCACCTTTCTTCAAACATTATCTTCTCTGAGTGCGTTTGTTGTTTTGGCTTCAAACTCGCACAGGAGAGAGATTAAACCCTTCTGATTAAAAGTATAGAACAGAGTTTTGACAAGTTCTCAGGTTTTGATTTAAAACGCCTTCAAAGAACCCCTGTGCAAAGTCTCCTAAAAAATGTCATTTTTGCCTCTTGGAGCTGTTATTTGACCCCCTTAACATGCTTCAAAACTCACCAAATTTGGCACACACGTCGGTATAGCAAACCTTCCCAACATATTAAGCAACCAATCCCCCAAAATGAAAATTGTGCTCTAGCGCCCCCTAGGAAAAAATTACAGACAAACCTGCATGTAACTTCTGTTAGGAATGTCATAGCGACATGAAACAAAAACTCCTATGTAGGTCTGACTTGGACCCAATTTTCATACACTCACTTCTTTCAGCAAAAATGTACAAGAAGTTGGCAAAAACCCCTTCAAAATAAAATTTTCCGCAAAAAATGCAATTTTTGCCTCTTTGCGCTGTAACTTGACCCCTTTAAAATGCTTCAAAAGTCGCCAAACTTGGCGCACACATAAGGACTGGCGAATATTGCGAGCTAATCAAAAAAACCAAACCCCAAAACTCAAAATTGCGCTCTAGCGCTATTTTTGAATAAAACACTGAAAAAACTGCTCCTAGGAAGAAAATGCAGACAAAACTGCTTGTAACTTCCGGTAGGAATTTCGGAGAGACATGAAACAAAAACCTCTATGTAGGTCTCGCTTAGACCTACATTTCATAGATTGACAACCCCCAACAAAAATCAACAAGAAGTTTGCAATCCCCCCTTCAAAACAAAAGTTTTGTAAAAAATGGTCACCTTTCTTCAAACATTATCTCCTCTGAGTGCGTTTGTTGTTTTGGCTTCAAAGTCGCACAGGAGAGAGATTAAACCCTTCTGATTAAAAGTATAGAAAAGAGTTTTGACAAGTTCTCAGGTTTTGATTTAAAGCGCCTTCAAAGAACCCCTGTGCAAAGTCTCCTAAAAATGTCATTTTTGCCTCTTGGAGCTGTTATTTGACCCCCTTAACATGCTTCAAAACTCACCAAATTTGACACACACGTTGGTATAGCAAACCTTCCCAACATATTAAGCAACCAATCCCCCAAAATGAAAATTGCGCTCTAGCGCCCCCTAGGAAAAAAATTACAGACAAAACTGCATGTAACTTCTGTTAGCGACATGAAACAAAAACTCCTATGTAGGTCTGACTTGGACCCAATTTTCATACACTCACTTCTTTCAGCAAAAATCTACAAAAAGTTGGCAAAAAAACCCTTCAAAATACAATTTTCTGCAAAAAATGCCATTTTTGCCTCTTTGCGCTGTAATTTGACCCCTTTAAAATGCTTCAAAAGTCGCCAAACTTGGCGCACACATAAGTACTGGCGAATATTGCAATCTAATGAAAAAAACCAAACCCCAAAAATCAAAATTGCGCTCTAGCGCTATTTTTGAATAAAACACTGAAAAAACTGCTCCTAGGAAGAAAACGCAGACAAAACTGCTTGTAACTTCCGGTAGGACTTTCGGAGAGACATGAAACAAAAACCTCTATGTAGGTCTCGCTTAGACCTACATTTCATAGATTGACAACCCCCAACAAAAATCAACCTGGAAGTTTGCAATCCCCCCTTCAAAACAAAAGTTTTGTAAAAAACGATCACCTTTCTTCAAACATTATCTTCTCTGAGTGCGTTTGTTGTTTTGGCTTCAAAGTCGCACAGGAGAGAGATTAAACCCTTCTGATTAAAAGTATAGAACAGAGTTTTGACAAGTTCTCAGGTTTTGATTTAAAGCGCCTTCAAAGAACCCCTGTGCAAAGTCTCCTAAAAATGTCATTTTTGCCTCTTGGAGCTGTTATTTGACCCCCTTAACATGCTTCAAAACTCACCAAATTTGACACACACGTCGGTATAGCAAACCTCCCCAACATATTAAGCAACCAATCCCCCAAAATGAAAATTGCGCTCTAGCGCCCCCTAGGAAAAAATTACAGACAAACCTGCATGTAACTTCTGTTAGGAATGTCATAGCGACATGAAACAAAAACTCCTATGTAGGTCTGACTTGGACCCAATTTTCATACACTCACTTCTTTCAGCAAAAATCTACAAGAAGTTGGCAAAAACCCCTTTAAAATAAAATTTTCCGCAAAAAATGCAATTTTTGCCTCTTTGCGCTGTAATTTGACCCCTTTAAAATGCTTCAAAAGTCGCCAAACTTGGCGCACACATAAGGACTGGCGAATATTGCGATCTAATGAAAAAAACCAAACCCCAAAAGTCAAAATTGCGCTCTAGCGCTATTTTTGAATAAAACACTGAAAAAACTGCTCCTAGGAAGAAAACACAGACAAAACTGCTTGTAACTTCCGGTAGGAATTTCGGAGGGACATGAAACAAAAACCTCTACGTAGGTCTCACTTAGACCTACATTTCATAGATTGACAACCCCCAACAAAAATCAACAGGAAGTTTGCAATCCCCCCTTCAAAACAAAAGTTTTGTAAAAAACGGTCACCTTTCTTCAAACATTATCTCCTCTGAGTGCGTTTGTTGTTTTGGCTTCAAACTCGCACAGGAGAGAGATTAAACCCTTCTGATTAAAAGTATAGAACAGAGTTTTGATAAGTTCTCAGGTTTTGATTTAAAGCGCCTTCAAAGAACCCCTGTGCAAAGTCTCCTAAAAAATGTCATTTTTTTGCCTCATGGATCTGTTATTTGATCCCCTTAAAATGCTTCTAAACTCACCAAACTTGACACACTCATCAGGTCTGACAAAAATTGCGATCTGATGAAAAAACCTAACCTCAAAACTCAAAATTGCGCTCTACCGCCCCCCTAGGAATACAACACGGACAAACTGCTCCTAGGAAGAAAACACAGACAAAACTGCTTGTAACTTCCGGTAGGAATGTCAGAGAGACATGAAACAAAAAACACTATGTAGGTCTCACTTAGACCTACATTTTAATGATTAACATACTTTAGCAAAAATCAACAGGAAGTTTGATATTTTTACTTCAATACAACAACTGCATTACTTTCACAATGCATTAGATTCTCAAAATAGCGGCTCCAAGGCGTCTTCTAACGCTTATCCGGCCGTGGGTCTTGGGGGCAGCAGCCAAAGGCGGACCCGACCGACGCCGCTTGCAGCTTTAATTTCCCTTGTAATCACAGTGTTAAAAATAATGTTCAAAATATAAAACATTCTCATGCATTTTTAATCCATCCATCTGTTCAAGAAGTTGCGTTAATGGTAAGAAGTTATTTAGTTATTATTGGTTAGTGTGGGGCTTGCCCTCCTGGGGTTTCTTCAGACCACCAAGCACCGACATGAGAGCCTGTTTCAGGGTTGCAATATTGTTTTATTTTTCAATAAGTCTCTCAGTTGTTTTCCAGCAATTGTATTTCCTGCCCCAACCCCATCTCTCCTCCTGGCTGCTGCTTATAACAGAGCGACAGGTGAATAGATAACAAGGCCCAGGTGGGCCATCTACACACCTGTCGCTGCAGGCCCGCAGGCCACGCCCCCTCCACAGTTAGCTTCAGAATAACAATGTTATTACAAAGAATAAGAGACATATTATACACTAGAAATGTTGGTCTTACCTAAAAATGGCTCTTACGGAAATACATTTTAAAATATTTGGCTTTTCGGCTCACTCAGCCAAAAAGGTTCCCGACCCCTGGTGTGTAGTGTCTGCTGCAGTGTTTTTCAACCACTGTGCCGCGGCACAGTAACGGTCTGGTGCAGGGGTAGGGAACCTATGGCTCTAGAGCCAGATGTGGCTCTTTTGATGACTGCATCTGGCTCTCAGATAAATCTTAGCTGACATCGCTTAACCCGATAAGTAATGAATAATTCCGCTGGTAATCACAGTGTCAAAAATAACGTTCAAAATATAAAACGTTCTCATGCATTTTAATCCATCCATCCGCTTTCTACAGCACCTGTACAAGAAGTCGCATTAATGGTAAGAAGTATTTTATTTATTGCTAGTTAGCTTCAGGGCTTCACGGTGGACGAGGGTTTAGTGCGTCTGCCTCGCAATACGAAGGTCCTGAGTAGTCCTGGGTTCAATCCCGGGCTCGGGATCTTTCTGTGTGGAGTTTGCATGTCCTATCCGTGAATGCGTGGGTTCCCTGCGGGTACCTCCGGCTTCCTCCCACTTCCAAAGACATGCACCTGGGGATAGGTTGATTGGCAACACTAAATTGGCCCTAGTGTGTGAATGTGAGTGTGAATGTTGTCTGTCTATGTGTGTTGGCCCTGCGATGAGGTAGCGACTTGTCCAGGGTGCACCCCGCCTTCCGCCCGATTGTAGCTGAGATAGGCACCAGCGCCCCCCGCGACCCCAAAGGGAATAAGCGGCAGAAAATGGATGGATGGATGGATAGCTTCAGAATAACAGTGTTATTAAAAAGAATAACAGACTTATTATACTCTAAAAATATTGGTCTTACTTAAAAATGCACGTATTCAGTCTTAAAAAAAATATTATATGGCTCTCACGGAAATACCTTTTCAAATATTTGGCTTGTATGGCTCTCCTAGCCAAAAAGGTTCCCGACCCCTGCTCTAGAGCCAGATGTGGCTCTTTTGATGACTACATCTGGCTCTCAGGTAAATCTTAGCTGACATTGCTTAACACGATAAGTAATGAATAATTACGCTGGTGATCACAGTGTTAAAAATAACGTTCAAATTATAAAACATTCTCATGCCTTTTAATCCAACCATCCGTTTTCTATCGCACCTGTTCAAGATGTCGCATTAATGGTAAGAAGTATCATATTTATTATTGGTTAAATTTAGAATAACAATGTTATTAAAAAGAACAAGATACTTATTATACTCTAAAAATGTTGGTCTTGTCTATGGTGTGTGGTTTGTTTTCCCGTGGTGCAAAGCGATTGGAATGGACATGGCGTGAAGGTAATGAGATCTTTAAACTTAAATAAAAAATATTACAAAAACAAAAGGCGATCTCCGTTAAGGTTAAAAACTTGGCTATGATAACTAAAACTCGCACAATGGGAGAACTATGAACATAAAATAAAACGTACAAACTATGGAATGAAAAACTTACTTGTACCGAGAAAGAGCATGGATCATCGGCATAGGTGTGTAGGAGGTGATAGAGGGTGAGTAGAAGGTGATGTCGCCAGGCTGACTGCCTGGCAACGGCAGGCTTAAATGGTGACATGGTGATTGACAACCGGTACATGAGATCAAGTGAATCATGTGGGTGAGTCGTGAAAACAGATGAACTGATTGGTAGTCATGGAAACAAAACAAACCAGGGTGTGCAAAAACAGGAACAAATGGAGTCAAAAACAAAACAGAACATAACTAAACAGAACATGATCACAAAGAAATGACAGGTCTTACTTAAAAATGCACGCATCTAGCTGTATTACGTGTTTAAAAAATATTATACGGCTCTCACAGAAATACATTTTGAAATATTTAGCTTTCATTGCTCTCTCAAACAAAAAGGTTCCCGACCCCTGGTCTGGTGGGTCGTGGCCGTGGGAGTTGAACCAATTTCACCTATTAGGGTTAAAATATTTGTTGCAAACCAGTAATTATTGTCTGCAAATGATCTGTTGTTGTTGAGTGTCTGTGCCTTACTTGCCAACCTTGAGACCTCCGATTTCGGGAGGTTGGGGGGCGTGGTTGGGGGCAGGGTGGGGCGTGGTTAAGAGGGGAGGAGTATATTTACAGCTAGATTCACCAAGTCAAGTATTTCATATATATATATATATATATATATATATTTATATATCTATATATATATCCATCCATCCATTTTTCTACCGCTTATTCCCTTTTGGGGTTGCGGGGGGCGCTGGCCCCTATCTCAGCTACAATCGGGCGGAAGGCGGGGTATATATATATATTTATATATATATATATATATATATAAATTAGGGGTGTTGGAAAAAATCGATTCGAATACGAATCGAATACATTGTACGATTCAGAATCGATTCTCATTTTTTAAAAATCGATTTAAAAAAAATATATATATTTATATATATTTATTTATTTATTTATTTAATCAATCCAACAAAACAATACACAGCAATACCATAACAATGCAATCCAATTCCAAAACGAAAAACCTGTCCCAGCGACACTCAGAACTGCAATAAAGACACAAACACAACACAGAACAAGCCAAAAGTGGTGAAACAAAAATGAATATTATCAACAACAGTATCAATATTAGTTAGAATTTCAGCATAGCAGTGATTAAAAATCCCTCATTGACATTATCATTAGACATTTGAAAAAAAAAAATAAAAAAGAACAATAGTGTCACAGTGGCTTACACTTGCATCGCATCTCATAAGCTTGACAACACACTGTGTCCAATGTTTTTACAAAGATAAAATAAGTCATATTTTTGGTTCGTTTAATAGTTGAAACACATTTACATTATTGCAATCAGTTGATAAAACATTGTCCTTTACAATTGTACAAGTTTAAAAAAAAAATAAAATCTACTACTCTGCTAGCATGTCAGCAGACTGGGGTAGATCCTGCTGAAATCCTATGTATTGAATGAATACAGAATCGTTTTGAATCGGAAAAATATCGTTTTTGAATCGAGAATCAAATCGAATCGTGACCCCAAGAATCGATATTGAATCAAATCGTGGGACACCCAAAGATTCACAGCCCTAATATATATATATATATATATATATATATATATATATATATATATATATATATATATATATATATATATATATATATAAAATAAATACTTGAATTTCAGTGTTCATTTATTTACACATTTATACTCATTGTTGAGTTAAGGGTTGAATTGTCCATCCTTGTTTTTCTAACCCAATGCATGTACAGTAGATGGCAGTATTGTCCTGTTTAAGAGTGTCACAACATTGCTGTTTACGGCAGACGAACTGCTTTACGGTAGACGAAAACGGACTGCTGTTGTTATGTTATTGTTACCCGCGCTGGGAGGACGTTAATGAAAATGCCTAACAATAAACCCACATAGGAAACCAAGAATCCGCCCTCGATCATTCTACAGTTATAACGTCATTGGGCAGACACGCTGTTTATATTGTGGGAAAGCGGACGTGTAAACAGGCTGTCGACACGTCACTCAGGTCCGCTTCTGCATGGAGCTGGAGGGGGCGTGGCCTCCAGCTCGGCCTGAATTTCAGGAGATTTTCGGGAGAAAATTTGTCCCGGGATGTTTTTGGGAGAGGTGCTGAATTTCGGGAGTCTACCGGAAAATCCGGAGGGGTTGGCAAGTATGGTCTGAGCTTTTTAGAGCTCGGCAGAGTAACCGTCTAACACTCTACCATACCAGTGCATTGCAGCCGGTAGCTGATTGCTTTGTAGATGTCTGAAACAGCGGAAGGCAGGGTGAAGGTAAAAAGATGTCTAATGCGTAAACCAAAAATAAACAAAAGGCGAGTGCCGCTAAGAAAAGGCATCAAAGCTTAGGGCAGGCTACGCAGGACGAAACTAAAAGTGAACTGGCTACAAAGTTAACAAAAACAGAACGCTGGACGACAGCAAAGACTTACTGGGGAGCAAAGACGGCGTCTGCAACGTACATCCGAACATGACCTGACCATCAACAATCAATCAATCAATCAATCAATGTTTACTTATATAGTGTCTCAAAGGGCTGCACAAACCACTACGACATCCTCGGTAGGCCCACATAAGGGCAAGGAAAACTCACACCCAGTGGGACGTCGGTGCCAATAATGACTATGAGAACATGATACTGTGAAAGATCAATCCATAGTGGCTCCAACAATGTCCACACAAAGAAGGATAAAAACAACTGAAATAGTCTTGGTTGCGAAAACAAAGTAAATGCGGGAAATATCGCTCAAAGGAAGACATGAAACTGCAAAAGGAGATGGATAGATAGATAGATAGATAGTACTTTATTTATTCCGTCAGGAGAGTTCCTTCAGGAAAATTAAAATTTTCAGCACAATCCCATTCAAGATCAGACAAACATTACAGGGAGACAGAACAGGATCGCTGACGGGTCTGCCGGAGAACACCCCCCAAAAAAAATGTATGTGTGTATGTATGTATATGTGTGTATATATATGTGTATATGTATATATGTGTATATGTATATATGTATGTGTATATACGTATATGTATTTATGTTTGTATTTATATGTATATATATATATATATATATATATATATATATATATATATATATATATATATATATATATGTATATGTATATATATATATATATATATATATATATATATATATATATATATATATATATATATATATATATATATATATATATATATATGTATATGTGCATATATGTATATATATATATATATATATATATATGTGTGTGTCACGCTTATGGATCATGTTTTGTTTTGGTCATGTTTGGTTTTGTTTTTTGGACACTTGTTTCCGGTTTTGGCACTTCCTTGTTTTCTTTGTTTTCATTGTTACTCATTAGTTTCCACTTTGTCTCCAAGTCACGCCCCGTTCTCACACATGTTAATCATTATCATAGCTATTCCTTAAGCCACAGTTGCCAAGTGTTCAGTCTGGCAACTTTACATTCACCTATATTTCTCATCCGCTTCATGACTTGCTATGCTGTTCATTTTGTCCACGCCACGTAAGTTTTGTATTTATGCCTCAGCGCTAGTTTTGTTATTCATGCCACAGTGCAAGTTTATGTTAGTCTTTTGTTTTTCATTAGTCAAGTTTGTTTTCCGCCATTGTGCGCGCCCTTTGTTTGCCTTTTTTTGTAGTTAGTTTTTGTGAGTAATAAATTAAATTGTACTCACGTTCACTTCTCGCTCTTGCCAACTATCCTTTGCATCGAAGAAACAACCCATGTCTAAGTCCATGTTTGACAATATGTATTTGTTTATATTTTATTTCAATTTTTTTTTCTATTTCTGTTTATTGTTATTAATGTGGTATTATTTTTATTATTATTTAATTGATGTATTTGTAGATATTACTTAGTTTTTTTGTGTTTGTGTTGTTTCTTTTTTGGGTGGGTGGTATGGTTGGGATATAAACGAAAATATTTTGACATTTAGGGCAGACAACAGATTTATGATGTATGTGAATATGATGTGATGGATAGGAATGTTGTTAAATTTATATTCATTATATCTACTATAGTTAATATAGACACTTAAATCATGTGTTGTCTTCATTATTATTATCATTTTGATAGTAGGCTAAAAAAACTAATAGACACATCATGTGTTGCCTTCATTTTAACACTTAAATAAGACTTGTAAAGTAATTTTGATAGTGGGCTATTATAGTTAATAAAGACACTTACTTCATGTGTTCTCTTCATTATCATTATTATTTTGATAGTAGGCTAATATAACTAACACTTACATCATGTGTTGCCTTCATTATAACACTTACATAAGACAGATTTTTTTTTTTTTTCGTATTTTTGGTGCAATATGGCTCTTTCAACATTTAAACACACTACTGTTACACGTACCATAGTTTGAGAAAAAAAATGGGTTTTTTTAGGCACAAATGGCATTAAAAGCTCATCAAAGATCATCTATATTACAAAAAGTACCTTGCAAACAAGAAAAAAATTTACTCAAAGATCCTCCATATAGATCTAATGCCCTGCTGTCTTTTTTTAAGCACCTCTTTCCACAATCTCTCTGCATGAGCGTCCAATCGGATGTTAGATTTCTGTGCAGCCACTAAGGAGCATTTTTGGTATCTGGGGACATATTTGACGGAAACATTATTCCTCTGATGTCAGGAGTGCGTCCTTGTCTCACTCTTCTTACCCTAAACTTGGTCTAACCTGAAGAGAAACACAAGAAAAAGTGCGTGTTGTTGACTTGCAAAACCAAATCCAATGCAACAAGGTGTTTTAATCATAAAATATTATTTATTCCGCTTTATAATGATGTTAATTATCATCAGGCATATCACTCCAAAATCCAGTTTACGTGCCAGCTTGACATTCCTTGCAGAGAGTATGTTCAAAAACAATCTCTCGCCTTTAAATTCAAATGATGCACCGAGAAGAATCATGTGCCCTGTGGTAATGAAACACCTTGCCTTCCCCCTTCTTGTTTGTCCTGTCACGTCCGACATATTACCAACTTTCTTGCCATTGCAGAAATAGCATCTCAGCACCTTTCAGCGTTTTTCTGCAAAAAAAAACAAAAAAACAACACAAAACATCGATATTATTACACTAAATTATGTAGCGCACAGGAGGCTCCAATTGTGTTCTGTTTCTTTCCCCCCACTTCTGACACTTGATGAAGTTTGCAGCAGAAATGTGTCAACACCTGCTGAGTGTTGTCAGCAGACTGCGCTGGCGCTTCTTCTTGATCCGTCTTCAAACTGGAAACGCAAACACACAGCACAAAAATAAAGCTTTGGACAAACTTCCACAAATGGTGGTCATCCAAAGCAGCGACGCTCACCGGTCTTCAAGGAGAAATGCACTTTTTTGGGGGGGAATTTTGACTATCATTCAGAATCCTTATTAGATTAGATTAGATAGTACTTTATTTATTCCGCAGGGAGACAGAACAGGATCGCTGACGGGTCTGCCGGCTTCCAGCGCCCCTTACAAAAAAGATGAGATACAGGTAAACTTGGTGAATCTAGCTGTAAATATACTCCTCCCCTCTTAACCACGAATGGGAGAAAAAAATAGAAGATTAAAATAAAATAAAAAAATCGGTCTTAGCCTGGGCCCTGGAGAGGGGGTGCAGACTGAGGCCAAGGGAAAAAAAACAACTCATAGCCATAGTACACATCCCTCTTACGTGTGTGTAAGAGGGAAACATCAAACATCAAAGAACACAGAGGACATTAAAGACATTAAAGCAGCAGATACAAGCAGACACTTCTACATACAGCTATGAATAAAAAGTAAAAGAAACATATACACTGCGGTGTTCCACGCCATCGTCCGCTAGGGGGGAAGGACCATGGCCAGAGACAGGAGCAGACCCAACAAAGCAACCAAGAGAGCCGGTTCCACTCTCGGCCGCCAACCAACTCTCGGCCAGTGTCCAGTCCGCATAGTTGAGCGAAGATACGTCCAAGGAGACTGAGATTTCCGACACCTGCTCACCCAGCCAAGACACCGCTAAGCCTCTCCGTCCCAGCGCTCAGTGCTAGCTCCGCAGCCCTGTCCCCTCATCCGCATCTCCTCCAGTCCCTCCAAACCGACTCCGGTGTGGCAGAGACCCAGCAGCTGGTCTCCATGGCCAAAAGGCTCCCGGGAGGCAGATCCAGAAGTCCACAAAAAAGCACCACAGAGGTCACGAAAGTGCCAGCCCTTGTCACACAGTCCCAAAGGGTCCCGGACCAAAAGGCAAAAAAATATAATAACACATGAAAACAAGAGGGAAACACAAAAGGATGACACAAGAGCACAGAGCTCCTACCTACAGCAGCCACTACAGCAGCGCCATCTTGGAAAAAAAAAATAATAATAAAAACAATAATGTAATGTAATGATTATGTAAGACTGTCAGGTTCAAACACCGATGACATCTATTAAACAAGACAAGAAGTACGGAATCATGCGGAGACAGAGTTCAATTTAGCTCATGAGGAGAATGCATGGCGCTGCGCACTTAGTCACAGATTTGCCCCACCCTCTGTGTTTCAGCTCCCGCGTCCCTTTATTTGTTCAGGAGTTCCACAGTCAACATCACTGAGGCTGCCTCTAAAAGGAGTGGTCACATATATCATGCAAAGCAGGTCCAGTACGCCCAATATGTGACGGAATGTGCTGGGCCTTGTGAATTCCTTGTTTCTGCTTTGTCTGTGTGCTGTCATCTTATCTTTATAAGTAAGCATTGATTGATTGATTGTTGAGGTCCTTGAAGTCCATCCATCCATCCATCCATCTTCTTCCGCTTATCCGGGGTCGGGTCGCGGGGGCAACAGCCTAAGCAGGGAAGCCCAGACTTCCCTCTCCACAGCCACTTCATCTAGCTCTTCCCGGGGGATCCCGAGGCGTTCCTAGGCCAGCCGGGAGACATAGGCTTCCCAACGTGTCCTGGGTCGTCCCCGTGGCCTCCCACCAGTTGGACGTGCCATAAACACCTCCCTCGGGAGGCGTTCGGGTGGCATCCTGACCAGATAACTGAACCACCTCAACTGGCTTCTCTCGATGTGGAGGAGCAGTGGCTTTACTTTGAGTTCCTCCCGGATGGCAGAGCTTCCCACCCTATCTCTAAGGGAGAGCCCCGCCACCCGGCGAGGAAACTCATTTCGGCCGCTTGTACCCGTGATCTTATCCTTTCGGTCATGACCCAAAGCTCATGACCATAGGTGAGGATGGGAACGTAGATCGAACGGTAAATTGAGAGCTTTGCCTTCCGGCTCAGCTCGTTCTTTACCACAACGGATCGGTACAACGTCCGCATTACTGAAGACGCCGCACCGATCCGCCTGTCGATCTCAAGATCCACTCTTCCCTCACTCGTGAACAAGACTCCTAGGTACTTCAACTCCTCCACTTGGGGCAGGGTCTCCTCCCCAACCCGGAGATGGCACTCCACCCTTTTCCGGGCGAGAACCATGGACTCGCACTTGGAGGTACTGATTCTCATTCCGGTCGCTTCACACTCGGTTCCGACCCGATCCAGTGAGAGTTGAAGATCCCGGCCACATGAAGCCATCAGGACCACATCATCTGCAAAAAGCAGAGACCTAATCCCGCGGCCACCAAACCGGAACCCCTCAACGCCTTGACTGCGCCTAGAAATTTTGTCCATAAAAGTTATGAACAAAATCGGTGACAAAGGACAGCCTTGGCGGAGTCCAACCCTCACTGGAAATGTGTTCGACTTACTGCTGGCAATGCGGACCAAGCTCTGACACTGATCATACAGGGAGCGGACCACCACAATAAGACAGTCCGATACCCCATACTCTCTGAGCACTCCCCACAGGACTTCCCGAGGGACACGGTCGAATGCCTTCTCCAAGTCTACAAAACACATGTAGACTGGTTGGGCAAACTCCCATGCACCCTCAAGAACCCTGCCGAGAGTATAGAGCTGGTCCACAGTTCCACAACCAGCACGAAAACCACATTGAATCCGAGGTTCGACTATCCGGCATAGGCTCCTCTCCAGTACACCTGAATAAACCTTACCGGGAAGGCTGAGGAGTGTTATCCCACGATAGTTGGAACACACCCTCCAGTCCCCCTTCTTAAAGATAGGGACCACCACCCGGGTCTACCAATCCAGAGGTACCGCCCTCGATGTCCACGCGATGCTGCAGAGTCTTCTCAACCAGGACAGCCCCACAGCATCCAATACCTTAAGGAACTCCGGGTGGACCCTGGGCTTTTTAACTACCTCAGCCCCAGAAATAGGAGATCCCACCACAAATTCCCCAGGCACTGCTTCCTCATAGGAAGACGTGCTGGTGGGATTAAGAAGGTCTTCGAAGTATTCCTTCCACCTATCCACAACATCCGCAGTTGAGGTCAGCAGATCACCATCCGCACCATACGTCCTTGAAGTCCTTGGCTGTTAATGGTAAATGGTAAATGGGTTGTACTTGTATAGCGCTTTTCTACCTTCAAGGTACTCAAAGTGCTTTGACACTACTTCCACATTTACCCATTCACACACACATTCACACACTGATGGAGGGAGCTGCCATGCAAGGCGCTAAACAGCACCCATCAGGAGCAAGGGTTAAGTGTCTTGCTCAGCACACAACGGACGTGACGAGGTTGGTACTAGGTGGGGATTGAACCAGGGACCCTCCGGTTGCGCACGGTCACTCTCCCACTGCGCCACACTGTCCCTAAAATAAAATAAAATAAAATAATAATAATAAAAATAAAAATAAATAAAATATAAAACTGGAAACACCCCTATAGCTACAACCAGGATGCATGTCTATAGAAAGGCTTTTTTAAAAAGATGGGTTTTTAAGCCTTTTTTTAAAAGCATCCCCAGTCTGAGGTGCCCTCAGGTGGTCAGTGAGAGTGTTCCACAGACTGGGAGCAGCGGATCAGAAAGTCCGGTCTCCCATTGTTCGAAGCTGTGGTTGAGGCCACTCCTCAGACAAGAAGTTTTTGTCCTTGCACAGATGGAAAAAGTACAGCTTAGACACAATAGGTCTATCTGTGTTGGCCCTGCGATGAGGTGGCGACTTGCCCAGGGTGTACCGCGCCTTCCGCCCGATTGTAGCTGAGATAGGCGCCAGCGCCCCCCGCGACCCCGAAAGGGAATAAGCGGTAGAAAATAGATGGATGGATGGATAACTATGGCAACGGACTTTAAGCATACTAAAGTTGTGTGATAATGTATATACTGATTGATTGATTGATTGATTGATACTTTTATTAGTAGATTGCACAGTACAGTACATATTCCGTACAATTGACCACTAAATGGTAACACCCGAATAAGTTTTTCAACTTGTTTAAGTCGGGGTCCACGTTAATCAATTCATGGTAAATACATGATTATTCTAACAAAGACAAGCATTTTTATGCATTCTTAATCGTAAATGAACATTAGTAAAAGTTATCGCTGCTTTGGTCATCCAAAGCAGCGACGCTCACGTTCAAGGAGAAATGCACTTTTTGGGGGAGAATTTTGACTATCATCCACATCCCTTATGAAAGACTGTCAGGTTCAAACACTGATGACATCTATTAAAGTAAGGAATTATGCAGAGACAGAGTTCAATTTAGCTCATGAGGAGAACGTATGGTGCTGCGCACTTAGTCACAGTCTCGCCCTGCGCTCTAAAGCCGCTAGGTGACATCATACGCAAATACGGTGTTAGCTTTCACTGCTATGCTGATGACACCCAACTCTACATGCCCCTAAAGCTGACCAACACGCCGGATTGTAGTCAGCTGGAGGCGTGTCTTAATGAAATTAAACAATGGATGTCCGCTAACTTTTTGCAACTCAACGCCAAAAAAACGGAAATGCTGATTATCGGTCCTGCTAGACACCGAACTCTATTTAATAATACAACTCTAACATTTGACAACCAAACAATTAAACAAGGCGACACGGTAAAGAATCTGGGTATTATCTTCGACCCAACTCTCTCCTTTGAGGCACACATTAAAAGCGTTACTAAAACGGCCTTCTTTCATCTCCGTAATATCGCTAAAATTCGCTCCATTCTGTCCACTAAAGACGCTGAGATCATTATCCATGCGTTTGTTACGTCTCGCCTCGATTACTGTAACGTATTATTTTCGGGTCTCCCCATGTCTAGCATTAAAAGATTACAGTTGGTACAAAATGCGGCTGCTAGACTTTTGACAAGAACAAGAAAGTTTGATCACATTACGCCTGTACTGGCTCACCTGCACTGGCTTCCTGTGCACTTAAGATGTGACTTTAAGGTTTTATTACTTACGTATAAAATACTACACGGTCTATCTCCATCCTATCTTGCCGATTGTATTGTACCATATGTCCCGGCAAGAAATCTGCGTTCAAAGGACTCCGGCTTATTAGTGATTCCCAAAGCCCAAAAAAAGTCTGCGGGCTATAGAGCGTTTTCCGTTCGGGCTCCAGTACTCTGGAATGCCCTCCCGGTAACAGTTCGAGATGCCACCTCAGTAGAAGCATTTAAGTCTCACCTTAAAACTCATTTGTATACTCTAGCCTTTAAATAGACTCCCTTTTTAGACCAGTTGATCTGCTGTTTCTTTTCTTTTTCTTCTATGTCCCACTCTCCCGATCCGGTGGCCATGTACTGCTTGCCTGTGTATCGGCTGGGGACATCTCTGCGCTGCTGATCCGCCTCCGCTTGGGATGGTTTCCTGCTGGCTCCGCTGTGAACGGGACTCTCGCTGCTGTGTTGGATCCACTTTGGACTGGACTCTCGCGACTGTGTTGGATCCATTATGGATTGAACTTTCACAGTATCATGTTAGACCCGCTCGACATCCATTGCTTTCCTCCTCTCTAAGGTTCTCATAGTCATTATTGTCACCGACGTCCCACTGGGTGTGAGTTTTCCTTGCCCTCATGTGGGCCTACCGAGGATGTGGTAGTGGTTTGTGTTGTGGTTTGTGCAGCCCTTTGAGACACTAGTGATTTAGGGCTATATAAGTAAACATTGATTGATTGATGATTGATTTTTATGCATTGTTAATCGTAAATGAACATTAGTAAAAGTTATCAATCGTGCAGAGACAGAGTTCAATTTAGCTCTTGAGGAGAACGTATGGCGGTGCGCACTTAGTCACAGTCTCGCCCGACGCTCTAAAATTCAGCTCCCGCGTCCCTTTATTTATTCAACGATTCCACAGTCACTGAGGCCGCCTCTAAAAGCAGGTCCAGGACGGACAATACGCGACGGAATGGTGGAAGAAGCACAAATAAGTATTTGTAGTTAACCTAGCGAGAGAAGACAAGTAGAGAGTTAAAGGCCATGGACGCCGCTAACTAATTGCCGCTGACATTTAGACCGACGTGTTGAAATCAAAAGCGTTCTCATGCACGGAGAACTTCTTTTTTTTTTTCATCCCCCCCCCCCTCGTTCATCTCACAATGGGAGTCGTGCTCGGCAAATACCTCGCCTCTCGTCCTCCCTGCCGCCGCGCGCCGAGCATCTCAATGTCCCGTGCAAAAACGCTCCAATTATCCCCGCTGTTTGCCTCCACAAGCACTTTCCAAATATTCCTGATGCTGAAATGTGCAGGTGAAAGGGCGGCGACCACGCCCGGACTCCTTAAGCAGCTCATTATCAAGAATCTGAAGACGTCATTGATTGCATGTTTGTTTAATCCAGCCCACAAAAGCACAGAAATATCAAGCAAATATCCATTTATATATTTTTTGGCATCGATTGGTTTAGCGTCGTTGGCTTCCGAGCACATCTTTTTCTCCACCTCCGCTTCCCTCAGGGTGAAGTCAGACATTCAGGAGACATCGACAAGGGACGGAATTACTAATGCATGAAACTCCGAGGCTAAGTTTGATTATGGTTGCTTTCCAAAAGAAGTCCAATGCCTTCATGTTTTATTACTATTAGAAGTACGACATAATCCACAATGCTTCACTTTTTTTACATTTTGTTATGTGGCATCCTTTTTACAAAATGGTATCCTCACAATTCTACACACAATACCCCATAATGGCAATGTATTCTTTAGTTTGCAAATTTATTCAAACTAATAAAAAAGTTACACCCTTTTTTCAAAATGTAGTGAATTCATTTGTTTCCCCTCACAATTCTACACAAATACCCCAAAATAGCAATGTTTTTTTATTATTATTTTTCTAATTTATTAAAACTATAAAAAAATCACACCCTTTTTTCAAAATGGAGTGATTTTTTCCCACCCTCAAAATTCTACACACAATACCCCATAATAGCAATGTAAATAAAATAAAAAAATATTTAGCAAATGCATTAAAATTAAAAAGAGAAGTTACCCCCTTTTTTCAAAATGGCGTGAATTAATCCCCCCCCCCTCAAAATTCTACACACAATACCCCATAATAGCAATGTAAATTATTTGTATTTTATTTTGCAAATGTATTAAAACTATAAAAAAAAGTTTCACCCTTTTTTCAAAATGGAGTGAATTCATCCCCCCCTCCCCCAATTCTACACACAACACCCCATAATGGCAATGTAATTTAATTTAATTTTTTATTTTGCAAATTTCTTAAAACAAAAAAAAAGTTAAACCCTTTTTTCAAAATGGAGTGAATTCTTTTCACCCCTCAAAATTCTACACACAATACCCCATAATAGCAATGTACATTTTTTTTTATTTTGCAAATTTATTAAAACGAAAAAAAAAAGACCCCCTTTTTTAAAAATGTTATGAATTAATCCCTCCCTCAAAATTCTACACACAATACCCCACAATGGCAATTACATGTATTTACTTTTTTATTTTGCAAGTTTATTAAAAAAAAAAAAAATAGTTACACCCTTTTTTCAAAATGGAGTGAATTCATTTTTTCCCCCTCACAATTCTACACACAATACCCTATAATGGCAATGTATTTTTTTATTATTATTTTTCACATTTATTAAAACCAAAAAAAAACAATTGTAGCTGAGATAGGCTCCAGTGCCCCCCGCAACCCCGAAGGGTATAAGCGGTAGAAAATGGATGGATGGATAAAAAAAAGGCACTCTTTTTTCGAAATGTAGTTAAATATTTTTCCCCTCAAAATTCTACAAACAATACCCCATAATGGCAATGTAATTTATTTTTTTTAATTTTGCAAATGTATTCAAACTAAAACAAAACTTACACCCTTTTTCCAAAATGGAGTGAATTCATTTTTTTCCCCTCAAAATTCTACACACAATACCCCACAATGGCAATTACATTTATTAATTTTTTTATTTTGCAAATTTATTAAAACTAAAAAAAAAGTTACACCCTTTTTTCAAAATGGAGTGAATTCATTTTTTACCCTCACAATTCTACACACAATAACCCATAATGGCAATGTATTATTTTTTTATTATTATTTTGCACATTTATTAAAACTAAAAAAAAAAAATTGGAGCTGAGATAGTCTCTAGTGCCCCCCGCGATCTCGAAGGGTATAAGCGGTAGAAAAAAGGATGGATGGATAAAAAAAAAAGGCACTCTTTTTTCAAAATGTAGTGAATTATTTTTCCCCTCAAAATTCTACAAACAATACCCCATAATGGCAATGTAATTTATTTATTTTTTATTTTGCAAATTTATAAAAAAAAAAAAAAAATGTTACACCCTTTTTCAAAATTGAGTGAATTAATTTCTCCCCCTCAAAATTCTAAACAAAATACCCCATAATGGCAATGTAAATTTATGTTGTTTTATCTGGCAAATTTATTAAAACTAAAAAAAAAAGTTACACCCTTTTTTCAAAATGGAGTGACTTCATTTCCCCCTTCAAAATTCTACAAACAATACCCCATAATGGCAATGTAATTTATTTATTTTTGATTTTGCAAATTTATTCAAACTAAAAAAAAAGTTACACCCTTTTTTCAAAACGAAGTGAATACATTTTTCCCCTCAAAATTCTACACACAATACCCCATAATGGCAATGTAATTTGGTATTTTTTTATATAGAAAATTTATAAAAACTAAAAAAAAAGTTACCCCCTTTTTTGAAAATTTTATGATTTAACCCCCCCCACCCTCAAAATTCTACACACAATACCCCACAATAGCAATTACATTTATTTATTTATTTATTTTGCAAATTTATTACAACAACAAAAAAAATTTGTTACACCCTTTTTTCAAAATGGAGTGAATTCATTTTTCCCCTCACAATTCTACACACAATACCCCATAATGGCAATGTATTTTTTTTAATTTTTATTTTCTATATTTATTAAAACTAAAAATAAATTGTAGCTGAGATAGACTCCAGTTCACCCCGCAACCCCGAAGGGTATAAGCTGTAGGAAATGGATGGATGGATAAAAAAAGGCACTCTTTTTTTCAAAATGTAGTGAATTATTTTTCTCCTCAAAATTCTACAAACAATACCCCATAATGGCAATGTAATTTATTTATTTTTTATTTTGCAAATTTATTTAAACTAAAAAAAAAGTTACACCCTTTTTTCAAAATGAAGTGAATACATTTTTCCCCTCAAAATTCTACACACAATACCCCATAATGGCAATGTAATTTGGTATTTTTTTATTTAGCAAATTTATAAAAACTAAAAAAAAAGTTACCCCCTTTTTTCAAAATGTTATGAATTAACCCCCCCCCCAAAAAAAAAAATTCTACACACAATACCCCACAATGGCAATTACATTTATTTATTTATTTATTTATTTTGCAAATGTATTAAAACAAAAAAAAAAATGTGTTACACCCTTTTTTCAAAATGGAGTGAATTCATTTTTTACCCTCATAATTCTACACACAATACCCCACAATGGCAATGTATTTTTTTATTATTATTATTTTGCACATTTATTAAAACTAAAAAAAAAAATGTTGCCGAGATAGGCTCCAGTGCCCCCCGCCATCTCGAAGGGTATAAGCGGTAGAAAAAGGATGGATGGATAAAAAAAAAAGACACTCTTTTTTCAAAATGTAGTGAATTATTTTCCCCCTCAAAATTCTACAAACAATACCCCATAATGGCAATGTAATTAATTTTTTTTAATTTTGCAAATTTATTCAAACTAAAAAAAAAAGTTACACCCTTTTTTCAAAATGAAGTGAATTAATTTTTCCCCTCAAAATTCTATACACAATACCCCATTATAGCAATGTAAATATTTTTTATTTATTTTTCAAATGTATTAAAACTAAAAAAAAAAGTAACCCCCTTTTTTCAAAATGGAGTGAATTAATCCTCCCCCCCCCCCCCTCTAAATTCTACACACAATACCCCACAATGGTAATGACATTTTTTTATTTTGCAAATTTATTAAAACAAAAAAAAAATTGTTACACCCTTTTTTCAAAATGGAGTGAATTCATTTTTTACCCTCACAATTCTAAACACAATACCCCATAATGGCAATGTATTTTTTTAATTATTATTTTGCACATTTATTAAAACTAAAAATAAATTGTAGCTGAGATAGGCTCCAGTTCACCCCGCGACCCCGAAGGGTATAAGCGGTAGAAAAATAGATGGATGGATAAAAAAAAGGCACTTTTTTTTCAAAATGTAGTGAATTATTTTTCCCCTCAAAATTCTACAAACAATACCCCATAATGGCAATGTAATTTATTTATTTTTTATTTTGCAAATGTATTCAAACTAAAAAAAAAGTTACACCCTTTTTTCAAAATGAAGTGAATTCATTTTCCCCCTCACAATTCTACACACAATACCCCATAATGGCAATGTAATTTGGTATTTTTTTATTTAGCAAATTTATAAAAACTAAAAAAAAAGTTACCCCCTTTTTTCAAAATTTTATGAATTAACCCCCCCCCCCCCAAAAAAAAAAAAATTCTACACACAATACCCCATAATGGCAATGTAATTTGGTATTTTTTTATTTAGCAAATTTATAAAAACTAAAAAAAAAGTTACCCCCTTTTTTCAAAATGTTATGAATTAACCCCCCCACCCCCCCCAAAAAAATTCTACACACAATACCCCACAATGGCAATTACATTTATTTATTTATTTATTTTGCAAATGTATTAAAACAAAAAAAAAAATGTGTTACACCCTTTTTTCAAAATGGAGTGAATTCATTTTTCCCCTCACAATTCTACACACAATACCCCATAATGGCAATGTATTTTTTTATTATTATTATTTTGCACATTTATTAAAACTAAAAAATAAAGTTACCCCCTTTTTTCAAAATTTTATGAATTAACCCCCCCCCCCCTCAAAATTCTACACACAATACCCCACAATGGCAATACATTTATTAATTTTTTTATTTTGCAAATTAATAAAAAAAAAAAAAAAAGTTACACCCTTTTTTCAAAATGAAGTGAATACATTTTTCCCCTCAAAATTCTACACACAATACCCCATAATGGCAATGTAATTTGGTATTTTTTTATTTAGCAAATTTATAAAAACTAAAAAAAAAGTTACCCCCTTTTTTCAAAATGTTATGAATTAACCCCCCCCCCAAAAAAAAAAATTCTACACACAATACCCCACAATGGCAATTACATTTATTTATTTATTTATTTTGCAAATGTATTAAAACAAAAAAAAAAATGTGTTACACCCTTTTTTCAAAATGGAGTGAATTCATTTTTTACCCTCATAATTCTACACACAATACCCCATAATGGCAATGTATTTTTTTATTATTATTATTTTGCAAATTTATTAAAACTAAAAAAAAAAATGTTGCCGAGATAGTCTCCAGTGCCCCCCGCCATCTCGAAGGGTATAAGCGGTAGAAAAAAGGATGGATGGATAAAAAAAAAAAGACACTCTTTTTTCAAAATGTAGTGAATTATTTTCCCCCTCAAAATTCTACAAACAATACCCCATAATGGCAATGTAATTAATTTTTTTTAATTTTGCAAATTTATTCAAACTAAAAAAAAAAGTTACACCCTTTTTTCAAAATGAAGTGAATTAATTTTTCCCCTCAAAATTCTATACACAATACCCCATTATAGCAATGTAAATATTTTTTATTTATTTTTCAAATGTATTAAAACTAAAAAAAAAAGTAACCCCCTTTTTTCAAAATGGAGTGAATTAATCCCCCCCCCCCCTCAAAATTCTACACACAATACCCCACAATGGTAATGACATTTTTTTATTTTTTTATTTTGCAAATTTATTAAAACAAAAAAAAAATTGTTACACCCTTTTTTCAAAATGGAGTGAATTCATTTTTTACCCTCACAATTCTACACACAATACCCCATAATGGCAATGTATTTTTTTAATTTTTATTTTCTATATTTATTAAAACTAAAAATAAATTGTAGCTGAGACAGGCTCCAGTTCACCCCGCGACCCCGAAGGGTATAAGCTGTAGGAAATGGATGGATGGATAAAAAAAGGCACTCTTTTTTTCAAAATGTAGTGAATTATTTTTCTCCTCAAAATTCTACAAACAATACCCCATAATGGCAATGTAATTTATTTATTTTTTATTTTGCAAATTTATTTAAACTAAAAAAAAAGTTACACCCTTTTTTCAAAATGAAGTGAATACATTTTTCCCCTCAAAATTCTACACACAATACCCCATAATGGCAATGTAATTTGGTATTTTTTTATTTAGCAAATTTATCAAAACTAAAAAAAAAGTTACCCCCTTTTTTCAAAATGTTATGAATTAACCCCCCCCCCCAAAAAAAAAAATTCTACACACAATACCCCACAATGGCAATTACATTTATTTATTTATTTATTTTGCAAATGTATTAAAACAAAAAAAAAATGTGTTACACCCTTTTTTCAAAATGGAGTGAATTCATTTTTTACCCTCATAATTCTACACACAATACCCCATAATGGCAATGTATTTTTTTATTATTATTATTTTGCACATTTATTAAAACTAAAAAAAAAAATGTTGCCGAGATAGGCTCCAGTGCCCCCCGCCATCTCGAAGGGTATAAGCGGTAGAAAAATAGATGGATGGATAAAAAAAAGGCCCCTTTTTTTTCAAATTGTAGTGAATTATTTTTCCCCTCAAAATTCTACAAACAATACCCCATAATGGCAATGTAATTTATTTATTATTTATTTTGCAAATTTATTAAAACTAAAAAATAAAGTTACACCCTTTTTTCAAAATGAAGTGAATTCATTTTTCCTCTCAAAATTCTATACACAATACCCCATAATGGCAATGTAATTTGGTATTTTTTTATTTTGCAAATTTATTAAAACTAAAAAATAAAGTTACCCCCTTTTTTCTAAATTTAATGAATTAACCCCCCCCCTCAAAATTCTACACACAATACCCCACAATGGCAATACAGTTATTAATTTTTTTATTTTGCAAATTAATTAAAAAAAAAAAAAATGTACACCCTTTTTTCAAAATGGAGTGAATTCATTTTCCCCCCTCACAATTCTACACACAATACCCTGTAATGGCAATGTATTTTATTATTATTATTTTGCACATTTATTAAAAATAAATAAAAAATTGGAGCCGAGATAGGCTCCAATGCCCCCCATGACCCCGAAGGGTATAAGCGGTAGGACAATAGATGGATGGATAAAAAAAAGGCACTTTTTTTCAAAATGTAATTAATTATTTTTCCCCTCAAAATTCTACAAACAATACCCCATAATGGCAATGTAATTTTTTTTTTTTTAATTTTGCAAATTTATTCAAACTAAAAAAAAAGAAGTGAATTCATTTTCTCCCTCAAAATTCTACACACAATACCCCATAATGGCAATGTAAATTTATTTTGTTCTATTTGGCAAATTTATTAAAACTAAAACAAAAAAAGTTACACCCTTTTTTCAAAATGGAGTGACTTCATTTCCCCCTTCAAAATTCTACACACAATACCTCATAATGGCAATGTAGTTTTATTTTGCTAATTTATAAAAAAAAAAAAAAAAGTGACACTCTTTTTTTCAAAATGGAGTGAATTCATTTTTTCCCCTCAAAATTCAACACACAATACCCCATAATGGCGATGTAATTTTTTTTTTATTTTTTATGTTTTCAAATTTATTGAAACTACAAAAAAAAAGTTACACCCTTTTTTCAAAATGGAGTGACTTCCTTTTTTCCCTCAAAATTCTAAACACAATACCCCATTATGACAATATATATATATTTTTTTTTTTAAATTTTGCATATTGTTGCGTCGGGCTAGTCTTCCTCTCAGGGAATAAAAGTCACTGGTCAATCCCATGTTCGGCTCATCAGGAGAATGTCAAGAGTGTGCAAAGGGTGGCTATTTTGAAGAAACTGGAATCCCCAGTGGTCACATCGCCGCCCCACTATTTGAGAAGAACTGTATTAACGCCTCTATTCTGCTTCTAATGATCCCCGTTGTGCTTTGGTGCGAATAAATACGACAGCATTTATATTCCCACGCAGTAGATAGCAGTGGGACACGTGCGAACTAATCCCCGCTGTTTGACCGCTCAGGCTCACATTTGGTGACATCACAAATATCTCAGATCCGCCGGGAGATGCCACCTGTAGCGCATGCCTAATATTCTCCAGTTGTCCGGCTCCTGGCCTCGGGGTGCGGGGAGCGAAAAAAAAAAATTAACATGGACAAACGTTGATTGCAACGTCCCCGCGGCGTGTTAACGTTCCGTCGAGATGGGAATATGTAATATGGTGACATTTTGCCCCCGGCCAAACTGCAGAGTGTCTCATTTTCACGCTGGATGAGGTTGACGACATGCCTGGAATATTCTGTGAAACACCTCCCCGCCCAAAAAAAAAAAAAAAAAACATCTTTGTGTATAAAAAGCGGAATGCTGAGTAGAAAGCAGGACAAGGACGACACATTTAGGACGCTTGACGAAAAAAAAATCTACCATAAATGCTGTATTTTTTCTTTTTAATTACAAAACCCAAAACCAGTGAAGTTGGCATAAACGGTAAATAAAAACAGAATACAATGATTTGCAAATCTGGGTGTTGTTGATAAAATCAATCAATGTTCATTTATATAGCCCTAAATCACTAGTGTCTCAAAGGGCTGCACAAACCGCAACACAAACCACTACGACATCCTCGGTAGGCCCACATAAGGGCAAGGAAACCTCTCACCCAGTGGGACGTCGGTGACAATGAGGACTAGGAGAACCTTGGAGAGGACCCCCCACCCCGAAAGCAATGGATGTCGGGCGTGTCTAACATGATACTGTGAAAAGTTCAGTCCATAGTGGATCCGACACAGCAGCGAGAGTCCCGTCCACAGTGAATCCAACACAGCAGCGAGAGTCCCGTCCACAGCGCGGAGCCATCAGGAAACCATCCCAAGGCTTTCGCTTTGCATAGTAGAGTTTTAACTTGCACTTCCAGATGTAGCGACCGAATGTAGTTCCTGACAGGGGTTTTTATGAAGTGTCCCCGACCGAGCCCATGTGGTGATATCCTTTACGCACCGATGTCGCTTTTCGATGGAATGCCTCCTGAGAGATTGAAGGTAGGTCTATTTGGACAGCCCCAGAAGTAAAGAATCTGGGAGGACTTTTCCGGTTTATAAAAATGATGCCTGGTCCCAATATTTGTATAGTTGTTCATTTTAGAGAATGTGCATCTATTTAATTACAAATGACCACATAATAGCACAAAGACAACGACCGCACTGTTTGAGTGGGGATCTGCTTCCTAATTAAAGTAATTAATTAACGCCTGCGGAGGTGGGGGTGCGCTTTTGTTTTGTTTTTATTCCGCCTCATTCCAGGGTTTGACGTCCTCAGACTCATGAGTTGTGCACATAGCATACAGGAAGTGAACACATTTATTTGGGATTGTTGTGATATATATATATATATATATATATATATATATATATACATATATATACAGTATATATATGTGTGTATGTATATAAGCATACATATATATGTAAATAAAATTTCTTTGCAAATAATAATAAACTTAGAATTTCATGGCTGCAACACGTGCCAAAGTAGTTGGGAAAGGGCATGTTCACCACTGTGTTACATCACTTTTTCTTTTAACAACACTCAATAAACGTTTGGGAACTGAGGAAACTAATTGTTGAAGCTTTGAAAGTGGAATTCTTTCCCATTCTTGTTTTTTGTAGAGCTTCAGTCGTTCAACAGTCCGGGGTCTCCGCTGTCGTATTTTAGGCTTCATAATGCGCCACACATTTTTCGATGGGAGACAGGTCTGGACTGCAGACGGGCCAGGAAAGTACCCGGACTCTTTTTTTTTTTACGAAGCCACGCTGTTGTAACACGTGCTGAAAGTGGCTTGGCATTGTCTTGCTGAAATAAACAGGGGCGTCCATGAAAAAGACGGCGCTTAGATGGCAGCGTATGTTGTTCCAAAACCTGTATGTACCTTTCAGCATTAATGGTGTAAGTTACCCATGCCTTGGGCCCTAATGCACCCCCATACCATCACAGATGCTGGCTTTTGAACTTTGCGTCGATAACAGTCTGGATGGTTCGCTTCCGCTTTGGTCCGGATGACACAATGTTGAATATTTCCAAAATCAATTTGAAATGTGGACTCGTCGGACCACAGAACACTTTTCTACTTTGCATCAGTCCATCTTAGATGATCTCGGGGCCAGAGAAGCCGGCGGCGTTTCTGGATGTTGTTGATAAATGGCTTTCGCTTTGCATAATAGAGCTTTGACTTGCACTGACAGATGCAGTGACCAACTGTATTTAGTGACAGTGGTTTTCTGAAGTGTTCCTGAGCCCATGTGGTGATATCCTTTAGAGATTGATGTCGGTTTTTTTATACAGTGCCGTCTGAGGGATCGAAGGTCACGGTCATTCAATGTTGGTTTCCGGCCATGCCGCTTACGTGGAGTGATTTCTCCAGATACTCTGAACCTTTCGATGATATTATGGAGCGTAGATGTTGAAATCCCTAAATTTCTTGCAATTGGACTTTGAGAAACTTTGTTTTTAAACTGCTTGACTATTTGCTCACGCAGTTAAAGTTAAAGTACCAATGATTGTCACACACACACACTAGGTGTGGTGAAATGTATCCTCTGCATTTGACCCATTCCCTTGATCACCCCCTGGGAGGTGAGGGGAGCAGTGGGCGGCAGCGATGGCCGCGCCCAGGAATCATTTATGGTGATTTCAATCAATGTTTATTTATATAGCCCCAAATCACAAATGTCTCAAAGGACTGCACAAATCATTACGACTACAACATCCTCGGAAGAACCCACAAAAGGGCAAGGAAAACTCACACCCAGTGGGCAGGGAGAATTCACATCCAGTGGGACGCCAGTGACAATGATGACTATGAGAAACCTTGGAGAGGACCTCAGATGTGGGCAACCCCCCCCCCTCTAGGGGCCCGAAAGCAATGGATGTCGAGCGGGTCTAACATGATACTGTGAAAGTTCAATCCATAGTGGCCACAACACAGCCGCGAGAGTTCAGTTCAAAGCGGATAAAAGACAGCAGCGAGAGTCCCGTCCACAGGAAACCATCCCAAGCGGAGGCTGATCAGCAGCGTAGAGATGTCCCCAACCGATACACAGGCGAGCGGTCCATCCTGGGTCCCGACTCTGGACAGCCAGTACTTCATCCATGGTCATCGGACCGGACCCCCTCCACAAGGGAGGGGGGGACATAGGGCAAAAAGAAAAGAAGCGGCAGATCAACTGGTCTAAAAAGGAGGTCTATTTAAAGGCTAGAGTATTAAGGTGAGACTTAAATGCTTCTACTGAGGTAGCATCTCGAACTGTTACCGGGAGGGCATTCCATAGTACTGGAGCCCGAACGGAAAATGCTCTATAGCCCGCAGACTTTTTTTGGGCTTTAGGAATCACTAATAAGCCGGAGTCCTTTGAACGCAGATTTCTTGCCGGGACATATGGTACAATACAATCGGCAAGATAGGCTGGAGCTAGACCGTGTAGTATTTTATACGTAAGTAGTAAAACCTTAAAGTCACATCTTAAGTGCACAGGAAGCCAGTGCTGTTGAGCCAGTACAGGCGTAATGTGATCAAACTTTCTTGTTCTTGTCAAAAGTCTAGCGGCCGCATTTAACCCCCAAATCCAACCCTTGATGCTGAGTCCCAAGCAGGGAGGTAATGGGTCCCATTTTTATAGTCTTTGGTACGACTCGGCCGGGGTTCGAACTCCCAACCTACCGATCTCAGGGCGTAGTAGAGTTTTAACTTGCACTTCAAACTAGCCGCGCCGTTTTATAAGACGCAGGGTACAAAGCGTTGGAAAAAAGTATCTTATTTGTTGTTTATTGACTTTGACTTAATGAGTTGAAGAACAGAGTCATTTTGGCAACTGTCAGTCACTCCGGCGTGAAAAAAGAGAGTAATGGTTCACTTTCTACTCAAGGTTAATCGGGACAAAACACAAAAACAGGACATATTATTTACAAAACATCTGTTTGTGACTTCAAATCCCGCGTGGATCTGCCAGGAACCAAACCCATCTATTAGTAAAGCGCCATGAAGCTCTTTTTCTTTTTCCTTTTCCTGTCTTTTTTTGCATTTTAAGACGTTCAGTTCCCCCCCCCGCATTCATAATTTACATTTAAATTCTTCTGGGTCCTCGCTACATATTCTCATCTCATTTACTGTCATCCGACACGCCGCCTTTATCCCCCCCAGGAATCTACGATCAATTGATGCTCTTATCCGGGATTTCGATCACCGAGAGGAGGGTGGGCCGGGGCGCTTGGCCGTCACCACGGCAACGCGCCGCGGAGACATCGCAATAATGAATCTGGAGCGTCATTTTTTTTTTTTTTTTTTTTTTCCTTCTTCTTGTTTGTGTCTAAGTTGAGATCTGTTTTGGTGGTCCTGCGGGTGCCATGGCGACGCGGCGGGAAAAACGGAGGCCTCACGTCGACACGGGCTGGACTCCATCCCGCACATCCGACTGTGTGTCAGAGATAGCGGGGCCGTGGGACAGAAAGCATGACGGAGGAGGAGGCGTTGGGAAGGGGAGTGGGCTTCAATCATCCCCCCCCCACCCCGCCCCCCCCGCAAAGGTGGAGGGATGTTCTGCATAAACAAGATGGCACCTTGCCAGTCATTTGTTACTTTTTTGTTTTGCTCGGCAGACAGAAAAAGTGCTCCGGGCGCCGCCAGATGAGATTCATTCCCCACTGGTGTTTGTTTTGCTTCCAGAAGGACTACAAACAGCTAAGTAGGGAATCGTAACGCACATTTATGCGCGCGTTCCTGCAGCAGCGCGCTAAGAACAATGGCGAGTGCCATTAGTATCTTACATATATATTGTGGAGGGGGGCGTGGCCTGCAGGCCTGACGCGGAACGGGGTGTGCCAGGACCGGCCTGGAAGACAGCGACGGGTGATTAGATAACAAGGCCCACCTGGGCCATCTACGCATGAAAGAAAGGGGCGTGGCTTGAGCCCCTGCCGCGGAACGGGGAGTGCCAGGACCGGCCTCGAAGACGGTGACAGTGTTGTCCCGATATCAATATTTTGGTACCTGTACCAAAATGTTTAATATTTTAAGTACTATTTTTAAATAAAGGGGACCACAAAAAATGGCGTTATTGGCTTTATTATAACCAAAAATCTTAGGGTACATTAAACATATGTTTCTTGTTGCAATTTTATTATAAATAAAATAGTGGACATACAAGACAACTTGTCTTTTAGTAGTAAGTAAGCAAACAAAGGCTCCTAATTTAGTCTGCTGACATATGCAGTAAAATATTGTGTCATTTTCCATTCTATTACTTTGTCAACATTATGAAAGACAAACGGTAGAAAATGAATGATTAATCTACTTGTTTATTTACTGTTACTATCTGCTTACGTTCTCTTTTAACATGTTCTGTCTACACTTCTGTTCAAATGTAATAATCACGTATTCTTCTGTTGTTTGGATGCTTTACGTTAGTTTTGGACGATACCACGTATTTGGGTATCAATCCAAAACCAAGTAGTTACAGGATCATACATATTTCCTGAGTTTATTAACATAGGATTTTTTGAAAAAACGAAAGAAGAAAAAAAAACAAAATGCAAAAAATATATATATATAAATAAATACATATATGTGGAGGGGGGCGTGGCCTGTGGGCCTGCCGTGGAACGGGGGTATGCCAGGATTGGCCTCGAAGACAGCGCCAGGTGATTAGATAACAAGGCCCACCTGGGCCATCTATGCGCCGGTCGCTGTCTTCCAGGCCGGTCCTGGCACATCCCGTTCCACGGCAGGCCCACAGGCCATGCCCCTTTCCTTTTTGCATAGATGGCCCAGGTGGGCGTTGTTATCTAATCACCTGTCACTGTCTTCAAGGCTGGTTGTGGCACACCCCGTTTCGCGGAAAGCCCGGAGGCCACGCCCCCCTCCGCAATATATATATACATGTATATATATATATATATATATATAGGGAGTAATACTTTTTTGTTTATTTTTAATTTTTATTTTTATCGTTTACTATCTGTTTATATTCTTTTATTTTATTTCTGATTATTAACATTAGTATTGTTATTAATTTATTATTATTATTATTATTAATATTATTACTATTATTATTGTTATTATTATTATCCATCCATCCATTTACTACCGCTTATTCCCTTTTTGGGGTCACGGGGGGCGCTGGCGCCTATCTCAGCTACAATCGGGCGGAAGGCGGGGTACACCCTGGACAAGTCGCCAATTCATCGCAGATTTTATTATTATTATTATTATTATTATTGTTTTCTTTTTTAATTGATTTATCTGTAAAAATTATTATTTTGTTTTCTTGCTGTTTCTTTCTTTTGGGTGGGGTGGCATCGTTGGGATCCATCCATCCATCCATTTTCTACCGCTTATTCCCTTTCGGGGTCGCGGGGGGCGCTGGCGCCTATCTCAGCTACAATCGGGCGGAAGGCGGGGTACACCCTGGACAAGTCGCCACCTCATCGCAGGGCCAGCACAGATAGACAGACAACATTCACACTCACATTCACACACTAGGGCCAATTTAGTGTTGCCAATCAACCTATCCCCAGGTGCATGTCTTTGGAGGTGGGAGGAAGCCGGAGTACCCGGAGGGAACCCACGCATTCACGGGGAGAACGTGCAAACTCCACACAGGAAGATCCCGAGCCTGGATTTGAACCCAGGACTGCAGGACTTTCGTATTGTGAGGCAGATGCACTAACCCCTCTGCCACCGTGAAGCCCGCATCGTTGGGATATTAACCCAAAACATATTTTGACATTTAGGGCAGACAAAAATTAAATGAAAAAAAAACAAAGACGATGTGATGCCAAAAAATATGGATGTAATCATAGTAGTATCGACTAGATACACGCCTGTACTTGGTATCATTACAGTGGATGTCAGGTGTAGATCCGCAAATGGCGTTTGTTTCCATTTTGACGCCGGTGAGCTACGTTGTGTAGTAAAGCATGTTTTGCTATTCCTCGTCCTGCAGGGATGATACTTGTAAAAAAACGTACTTTATTTCTCACCAAGGAGGCGAGGATTAGTGATTTAGACGTGGCTGCCGACTGCGGATGGACATTAGCCGCTAACTAGCTAGCCATGTCTTAAAGCTTCTCTTCCTGAGGAAAGTTTCAGTGTTATAACTTCACCTTTATCGTCAGTTTTTAAGCCAAAATGCGTCCGTTCTCCTTTTTCTGTTTACACACTGTGTCTGTTTGTAGGAACTCTGTGATTGTGCACTGCCGAACATGCTCCTCTGCTCGTAAAACCAGCAATGACACGACGTGACGATGACGGATATGCAGGGGGGTGCGAGACCGGTATTTTTCAGTGGCGGTATAGTACCAAATATGATTCATTAGTATCACGGTACTATACTAATACCGATATACCGTACAACCCTACTACAAACAATCATATGGAATCTTTTGGAGAATTTTCGGGAGGGCCTTGGTTGACCTTCGTTGCTTTTCCACCACACGGTACCGCCTCAGCTCTACTCACCTCAGTTTGAGGCGGTCGCATTTCGACTTCAAAATGTTATCAACAGGGGTTTGAGTCTTAGGGCAGTTTGATCTGATTCCTGGGCTGACGATTCAATTCAGAATCAATTCTCGATTCAAGCAATGTATACGATTTGGTATAATGATTCCAATGAAACTTTATCAAAACAGGTTACAAGTGAAGTGACTTAATTAACTCATATTATTATTATCATTATATTATTAGTTTTGCATATGGTGAATGTTTATATTAATCTTGAAGAAAGCAAACCGCCTAGTTTAATTAAATAGTGGTATTTCAGTTTGACACTCCCAGGTGGATTGGATTACTCCTTGTAGGAATGAAGGACTTCGGAATGCAAAAGTGATAGCCTTATCCTTGAGAAGAGACGTCAATATTTAAATGATGACTTAAAGCAGTTGTTTTCCAGATACTTACACACGAACATTTCCTTTTACGGTCAGGGTGTGCTGTCCTGACTTAGCACACACCCAGAGACACAAAAGAGGGCTATAAAAACTCATGGTTTGGCTTCTACAAAGGAGGTGAGACATATTTGCTTGACCTGACCTCCTCCAGGAACTGCAGACCTGTATAATGACGCTTGCTTGTAATAAAGCAACTTTCGGTTCAGTAAAGCGTCTCCGATGTCTCTTTTGATCCAGCCGAACTGCCGTGGCATCCTTCTTTCCGGACGAGAATGACAACACCAGGAATGCAAACCACTAAGT
>NC_084617.1:9556597-9566597 GCF_033978795.1 Nerophis ophidion | reverse complement strand
ATGTATATATATATATATACATATATATATATATATACATATATATGTATATATATATATATATATATATATATACATATGCATACATATGTACTTATGAATATATATATATATATACACAAAAATACACATATACTTATACATACACATTTATAAATACAGATATACACACACACACAGACAAACATATATACATATATTAATATGTATATGTATATCCATATAATTAACAACAACTTTTTTTTATTATATACATGTATTTTTCTTCAAATATTTGAAATTAAAATATGAAGTTAAAATGTTTTTCATCAATTCAAACTTTAACAACATATTGACAAAATAAATATAGAAATCAAGTATTTTTTTTTTTTACTTCATTGATTGCATTGGAGTGAACAATTTCAAAAATGTAAATATTTAAAAAAATGAGTGCTCATAAATAGACAGCAATCAGTGTCAGCTTTAAAAATGTCACCCCATGCAAATATGTCCATCCAAATAACTGCTATTTTATTTTCCCCGTGATGCGTTCAATGTCATCATCATCACGTGGCGGCCATCATGCATCATGCATGATGATACGTACAAAAAGTCATTTTTGTCCCGGCTCTCCACATGCAAATGAAATGTAAATGTCTCCGCAGAGAAAACTCAAATGTATGAAATATATTCCAGAAATGAATTCTCGGTTGACGAGAACGCTTCCAACGGCGTCCGTTTTTACACGTGTGGCTGTGAACGCCACTTTATGCAAGAGGGCGTTTACTTTAGTTTTTTGGGGGATTTGCTAATAAACTCTTGAGGTTAATTAGGAGTCTTCTTTCAGCAGCTAAGGCGTTAGATGAAGAAATGAGGGCACAAAGGCACAATATGACTTCTTAGTGTGTAAGCTGCCTGTGATTAAACAATGATTTATTGCCCTTCTGGAACCTTCTCTGCCATCTTTACCCTCAACACTTGCTTTCTGCTCAGAGGATCAAGTATGTGCTACTAAAATAATGTGATGTGAGGTGATAATGATAAGCATTTTTGCAGTAGATCCCTAAAAACAGCAGTGTGCTCCTGTCATTTAGTTATAAGATTTTTGACTAGTGTTTTTGCAGTAGATTCCTAAAAACAGCAGTGTGCTCCTGTCATATAATGGATCTTTGACTTGTGTTTTTCATGAGGTCATCATTATAAACAGCAGAGTGCTCATGTCATATAATGGATCTTTGACTTGTGATTTTTATTAGGTCATTATAAACAGCAGATTGCTCTTGTCATATAAAGGATCTTTGACTCGTGCTTTTGCAGTAGATCCCTAAAAACAGCAGTGTGCTCCTGTCATATAAAGGATATTTGACTTGTGTTTTTTCAGTAGATCCCTACTAACAGCAGTGTGCTTCTGTCATATAATGGATCTTTTACTTGTGTTTTTCATGAAGTCATCATTATAAAGAGCAGATTGCTCTTGTCATATAATGGATCTTTGACTTGTGTATTTCATTAGGTCATTATAAACAGCAGATTGCTCCTGTCATTTAATGGATCTTTGATTCGTGTTTTTGCAGTAAATCCCTAAAAACAGCAGTGTGCTCCTGTCATATAATGGATCTTGGACTTGTATTTTTCATTAGGTTGTTATAAACAGCCGAGTGCTTCTGTCATATAATGGATCTTTGACTTGTGTTTTTCATGAGGTCATCATTATAAAGAGCAGATTGCTCTTGTCATATAATGGATCTTTGACTCGTGTTTTTGCAGTAGATCCCTAAAAATAGCAGTGTGCTCCTGTCAGTTAATGGATCTTTGACTTGTGTTTTTCATTAAGTCATTATAAACAGCAGATTGCTCCTGTCATTTAATGGATCTTTGACTCGTGTTTTTTCAGTAGATCCCTACTAACAGCAGTGTGCTTCTGTCATATAATGGATATTTGACTTGTGTTTTTCATGAGGTCATCATTATAAACAGCAGATTGCTCTTGTCATATAATGGATCTTTGACTCGTGTTTTTGCAGTAGATCCCTAAAAACAGCAGTGTGCTCCTGTCATATAATGGATCGTTGACTTGTGTTTTTCATTAGGTCGTTATAAACAGCAGAGTGCTCTTGTCATATAATGGATCTTTGACTTGTGATTTTTATTAGGTCATTATAAACAGCAGATTTCTCTTGTCATATAATGGATCTTTGACTTGTTTTCTTTAGGTCGTTATAAACAGCAGATTGCTCCTGTCCTTTAATGGATCTTTGATTCGTGTTTTTGCAGTAGATCTTTAAAAACAGCAGATTGCTCCTGTCATTTATTTATACGATTTTTGACTTGTGTTTTTGCAGTAGATCCCTAATAACAGCAGTGTGCTCCTGTCATATAATGGATCTTTGACTTGTGTTTTTCATGATATCATCATTATAAACAGCAGATTGCTCTTGTCATATAATGGATCTTTGACTTGTGATTTTTATTAGGTCGTTATAAACAGCAGATTGCTCTTGTCATATAATGGATCTTTGAGTCACGTTTTTGCATTAGATCCCTAAAAACAGCAGTGTGCTCCTGTCATATAATGAATCTTTGACTCGTGTTTTTTCAGTAGATCCCTACTAACAGCAGTGTGCTTCTGTCATATAATGGATCTTTGACTTGTGTTTTTCATGAGGTCATCATTATAAACAGCAGATTGCTCTTGTCACATAATGGATCTTTGACTTGTGTTTTTTCAGTAGATCCCTACTAACAGCAGTGTGCTTCTGTCATATAATGGATCTTTGACTTGTGTTTTTCATGAGGTCATCATTATAAACAGCAGGCTGCTCGTGTCATACAATGGATCTTTTACTTGTATTTTTCATGAGGTCATCATTATAAACAGCAGAGTGCTCATGTCATATAATGGATCTTTGATTTGTGATTTTTATTAGGTCATTATAATCAGCAGATTGCTCTTGTCATATAATGGATCTTTGACTTGTGTTTTTGCAGTAGATCCCTAAAAACAGCAGTGTGCTTCTGTCATATAATGGATCTTTGACTTGTGTTTTTCATAAGATCATCATTATAAACAGCAGATTGCTCTTGTCATATAATGGATCTTTGACTTGTGATTTTTATTAGGTCATTATAAACAGCAGATTGCTCTTGTCATATAATGGATCTTTGACTCGTACTTTTGCAGTAGATCCCTAAAAACAGCAGTGTGCTCCTGTCATATAATGGATCTTTGACTTGTGTTTTTTCAGTAGATCCCTACTAACAGCAGTGTGCTTCTGTCATACAATGGATCTTTTACTTGTGTTTTTCATGAAGTCATCATTATAAAGAGCAGATTGCTCTTGTCATATAATGGATCTTTGACTTGTGATTTTTATTAGGTCATTATAAACAGCAGATTGCTCTTGTCATATAATGGATCTTTGACTTGTGATTTTTATTAGGTCATTATAAACAGCAGATTGCTCTTGTCATATAATGGATCTTTGACTCGTGTTTTTGCAGTAGATCCCTAAAAACAGCAGTGTGCTCCTGTCCTAAAAACAGCAGTGTGCTCCTGTCATATAATGAATCTTTGACTCGTGTTTTTTCAGTAGATCCCTACTAACAGCAATGTGCTTCTGTCATATAATGGATCTTTGACTTGTGTTTTTCATGAGGTCATCGATATAAACAGCAGATTGCTCTGGTCATATAATGGATCTTTGACTTGTGTTTTTCATTAGGTCGTTATAAACAGCAGAGTGCTCATGTCATATAAATTATCTTTGACTCGTGTTTTTTCAGTAGATCCCTACTAACAGCAATCTGCTTCTGTCATATAATGGATCTTTGACTTGTGTTTTTCATGAGCTCATCATTATAAACAGCAGATTGCTCTTGTCATATAATGGATCTTTGACTTGTGTTTTTCATTAGGTCGTTATAAACAGCAGAGTGCTCATGTGATATAATGGATCTTTGACTCGTGTTTTTTCAGTAGATCCCTACTAACAGCAATCTGCTTCTGTCATATAATGGATCTTTGACTTGTGTTTTTCATGAGGTCATCATTATAAACAGCAGATTGCTCCTGTCATTTAATGGATCTTTGATTCGTGTTTTTGCAGTAGATCCCTAAAAACAGCAGTGTGCTCCTGTCATATAATGGATCTTTTACTTGTGTTTTCATGAGGTCATCATTATAAACAGCAGATTGCTCTTGTCATATAATGGATCTTTGACTCGTGTTTTTGCAGTAGATCCCTAAAAACAGCAGTGTGCTCCTGTCATATAATGGATTTTTGACTTGTGTTTTTCATTAGGTCATTATAAACAGCAGATTGCTCAAGTCATATAATGGATCTTTGACTTGTGATTTTTATTAGGTCATTATAAACAGCAGATTGCTCTTGTCATATAAAGGATCTTTGACTCGTGCTTTTGCAGTAGATCCCTAAAAACAGCAGTGTGCTCCTGTCATATAAAGGATCTTTGACTTGTGTTTTTTCAGTAGATCCCTACTAACAGCAGTGTGCTTCTGTCATATAATGGATCTTTGACTTGTGTTTTTCATGAGATCATCATTATAAACAGCAGATTGCTCTTGTCATATAATGGATCTTTGACTTGTGTTTTTCATTAGGTCGTTATAAACAGCAGAGTGCTCATGTTATATAATGGATCTTTGACTCGTGTTTTTTCAGTAGATCCCTACTAACAGCAATCTGCTTCTGTCATATAATGGATCTTTGACTTGTGTTTTTCATGAGATCATCATTATAAACAGCAGATTGCTCTTGTCATATAATGGATCTTTGACTTGTGTTTTTCATTAGGTCGTTATAAACAGCAGAGTGCTCATGTCATATAATGGATCTTTGACTCGTGTTTTTTCAGTAGATCCCTACTAACAGCAATCTGCTTCTGTCATATAATGGATCTTTGACTTGTGTTTTTTATGAGGTCATCATTATAAACAGCAGATTGCTCTTGTCATATAATGGATCTTTGACTTGTGTTTTTCATGAGGTCATCATTATAAACAGCAGATTGCTCTTGTCATATAATGGATCTTTGACTCGTGTTTTTGCAGTAGATCCCTAAAAACAGCAGTGTGCTCCTGTCAGTTAATGGATCTTTGACTTGTGCTTTTCATTAAGTCATTATAAACAGCAGATTGCTCCTGTCATTTAATGGATCTTTGATTCGTGTTTTTGCAGTAGATCCCTAAAAACAGCAGTGTGCTCCTGTCATATAATGGATCTTTGACTTGTGTTTTCATGAGGTCATCATTATAAACAGCAGATTGCTCTTGTCATATAATGGATCTTTGACTCGTGTTTTTGCAGTAGATCCCTAAAAACAGCAGTGTGCTCCTGTCATATAATGGATCTTTGACTCGTGTTTTTTCAGTAGATCCTAATAACAGCAGTGTGCTCCTGTCATATAATGGATCTTTGACTTGTGTTTTTCATGAGATCATCATTATAAACATCAGATTGTTCTTGTCATATAATGGATCTTTGACTTGTGATTTTTATTAGGTCATTATAAACAGCAGATTGCTCTTGTCATATAATGGATCTTTGACTCGTGTTTTTGCAGTAGATCCCTAAAAACAGCAGTGTGCTCCTGTCATATAATGGATCTTTGACTCGTGTTTTTCATGAGGTCATCATTATAAACAGTAGATTGCTCTTGTCATATAAAGGATCTTTGACTCATGCTTTTGCAGTAGATC
This sequence comes from Nerophis ophidion, assembly GCF_033978795.1. NCBI lineage: Eukaryota > Metazoa > Chordata > Actinopteri > Syngnathiformes > Syngnathidae > Nerophis > Nerophis ophidion. The sequence goes on along the minus strand of NC_084617.1, from coordinate 9,560,899 downwards.
CCTAAAAACAGCAGTGTGCTCCTGTCATATAATGGATCTTTGACTCGTGTTTTTTCAGTAGATCCCTACTAACAGCAATCTGCTTCTGTCATATAATGGATCTTTGACTTGTGTTTTTCATGAGGTCATCATTATAAACAGCAGATTGCTCCTGTCATTTAATGGATCTTTGATTCGTGTTTTTGCAGTATATCCCTAAAAACAGCAGTGTGCTCCTGTCATATAATGGATCTTTGACTTGTGTTTTCATGAGGTCATCATTACAAACAGCAGATTGCTCTTGTCATATAATGGATCTTTGACTCGTGTTTTTGCAGTAGATCCCTAAAAACAGCAGTGTGCTCCTGTCATATAATGGATCTTTGACTTGTGTTTTTCATTAGGTCGTCATAAACAGCAGAGTGCTCAAGTCATATAATGGATCTTTGACTTGTGATTTTTATTAGGTCATTATAAACAGCAGATTGCTCTTGTCATAAAATGGATCTTTGACTTGTGATTTTTATTAGGTCATTATAAACAGCAGATTGCTCTTGTCATATAAAGGATCTTTGACTCGTGCTTTTGCAGTAGATCCCTAAAAACAGCAGTGTGCTCCTGTCATATAAAGGATCTTTGACTTGTGTTTTTTCAGTAGATCCCTACTAACAGCAGTGTGCTTCTGTCATATAATGGATCTTTGACTTGTGTTTTTCATGAGATCATCATTATAAACAGCAGATTGCTCTTGTCATATAATGGATCTTTGACTTGTGTTTTTCATTAGGTCGTTATAAACAGCAGAGTGCTCATGTTATATAATGGATCTTTGACTCGTGTTTTTTCAGTAGATCCCTACTAACAGCAATCTGCTTCTGTCATATAATGGATCTTTGACTTGTGTTTTTCATGATATCATCATTATAAACAGCAGATTGCTCTTGTCATATAATGGATCTTTGACTTGTGTTTTTCATTAGGTCGTTATAAACAGCAGAGTGCTCATGTCATATAATGGATCTTTGACTCGTGTTTTTTCAGTAGATCCCTACTAACAGCAATCTGCTTCTGTCATATAATGGATCTTTGACTTGTGTTTTTCATGAGGTCATCATTATAAACAGCAGATTGCTCTTGTCATATAATGGATCTTTGACTTGTGTTTTTCATGAGGTCATCATTATAAACAGCAGATTGCTCTTGTCATATAATGGATCTTTGACTCGTGTTTTTGCAGTAGATCCCTAAAAACAGCAGTGTGCTCCTGTCAGTTAATGGATCTTTGACTTGTGCTTTTCATTAAGTCATTATAAACAGCAGATTGCTCCTGTCATTTAATGGATCTTTGATTCGTGTTTTTGCAGTAGATCCCTAAAAACAGCAGTGTGCTCCTGTCATATAATGGATCTTTGACTTGTGTTTTCATGAGGTCATCATTATAAACAGCAGATTGCTCTTGTCATATAATGGATCTTTGACTCGTGTTTTTGCAGTAGATCCCTAAAAACAGCAGTGTGCTCCTGTCATATAATGGATCTTTGACTTGTGTTTTTCATTAGGTCGTTATAAACAGCAGAGTGCTCAAGTCATATAATGGATCTTTGACTTGTGTTTTTCATTAGGTCGTTATAAACAGCAGAGTGCTCATGTCATATAATGGATCTTTGACTCGTGTTTTTTCAGTAGATCCCTACTAACAGCAATCTGCTCCTGTCATTTAATGGATCTTTGATTCGTGTTTTTGCAGTAGATCCCTAAAAACAGCAGTGTGCTCCTGTCATATAATGGATCTTTGACTTGTGTTTTTCATTAGGTCGTTATAAACAGCAGAGTGCTCAAGTCATATAATGGATCTTTGACTTGTGATTTTTATTAGGTCATTATAAACAGCAGATTGCTCTTGTCATATAAAGGATCTTTGACCCGTGCTTTTGCAGTAGATCCCTAAAAACAGCAGTGTGCTCCTGTCATATAAAGGATCTTTGACTTGTGTTTTTTCAGTAGATCCCTACTAACAGCAGTGTGCTTCTGTCATATAATGGATCTTTGACTTGTGTTTTTCATGAGATCATCATTATAAACAGCAGATTGCTCTTGTCATATAATGGATCTTTGACTTGTGTTTTTCATTAGGTCGTTATAAACAGCAGAGTGCTCATGTTATATAATGGATCTTTGACTCGTGTTTTTTCAGTAGATCCCTACTAACAGCAATCTGCTTCTGTCATATAATGGATCTTTGACTTGTGTTTTTCATGAGATCATCATTATAAACAGCAGATTGCTCTTGTCATATAATGGATCTTTGACTTGTGTTTTTTATTAGGTCGTTATAAACAGCAGAGTGCTCATGTCATATAATGGATCTTTGACTCGTGTTTTTTCAGTAGATCCCTACTAACAGCAATCTGCTTCTGTCATATAATGGATCTTTGACTTGTGTTTTTCATGAGGTCATCATTATAAACAGCAGATTGCTCTTGTCATATAATGGATCTTTGACTTGTGTTTTTCATGAGGTCATCATCATAAACAGCAGATTGCTCTTGTCATATAATGGATCTTTGACTCGTGTTTTTGCAGTAGATCCCTAAAAACAGCAGTGTGCTCCTGTCATATAATGGATCTTTGACTTGTGTTTTCATGAGGTCATCATTATAAACAGCAGATTGCTCTTGTCATATAATGGATCTTTGACTCGTGTTTTTGCAGTAGATCCCTAAAAACAGCAGTGTGCTCCTGTCATATAATGGATCTTTGACTCGTGTTTTTGCAGTAGATCCCTAAAAACAGCAGTGTGCTCCTGTCATATAATGGATCTTTGACTTGTGTTTTTCATTAGGTCGTTATAAACAGCAGAGTGCTCAAGTCATATAATGGATCTTTGACTTGTGATTTTTATTAGGTCATTATAAACAGCAGATTGCTCTTGTCATATAAAGGATCTTTGACTCGTGCTTTTGCAGTAGATCCCTAAAAACAGCAGTGTGCTCCTGTCATATGAAGGATCTTTGACTCGTGTTTTTTCAGTAGATCCTAATAACAGCAGTGTGCTTCTGTCATATAATGGATCTTTGACTTGTGTTTTTCATGAGATCATCATTATAAACATCAGATTGTTCTTGTCAAAAAATGGATCTTTGACTTGTGATTTTTATTAGGTCATTATAAACAGCAGATTGCTCTTGTCATATAATGGATCTTTGACTCGTGTTTTTGCAGTAGATCCCTAAAAACAGCAGTGTGCTCCTGTCATATAATGGATCTTTGACTCGTGTTTTTCATGAGGTCATCATTATAAACAGTAGATTGCTCTTGTCATATAAAGGATCTTTGACTCATGCTTTTGCAGTAGATCCCTAAAAACAGCAGTGTGCTCCTGTCATATAATGGATCTTTGACTCGTGTTTTTTCAGTAGATCCCTACTAACAGCAGTGTGCTTCTGTCATATAATGGATCTTTGACTTGTGTTTTTCATGAAGTCATCATTATAAACAGCAGATTGCTCTTGTCATATAATGGATCTTTGACTTGTGTTTTTGCAGTAGATCCCTAAAAACAGCAGTGTGCTCCTGTCATATAATTGATCTTTGACTCGTGTTTTTCAGTAGATCCCTAAAAACAGCAGTGTGCTTCTGTCATATAATGTATCTTTGACTTGTGTTTTTCATGAGGTCATCATTATAAACATCAGATTGCTCTTGTCATAAAATGTATCTTTGACTTGTGTTTTTCATGAGGTCATCATTATAAACAGCAGATTGCTCTTGTCATACAAAGGATCTTTGACTCGTGCTTTTGCAGTAGATCCCTAAAAACAGCAGTGTGTTCCTGTCATTTAATGGATCTTTGACTCGTGTTTTTTCAGTAGATCCATACTAACAGCAGTGTGCTTCTGTCATATAATGGATCTTTGACTTGTGTTTTTCATGAGGTCATCATTATAAACAGCAGATTGCTCTTGTCATATAATGGATCTTTGACTCGTGTTTTTGCAGTAGATCCCTAAAAACAGCAGTGTGCTGCTGTCATATAATGGATCTTTGACTCATGTTTTTGCAATAAATCCCTAAAAACAGCAGTGTGCTGCTGTCATATAATGGATCTTTGACTTGTGTATTTCATTAGGTCGTTATAAACAGCAGATTGCTCTTGTCATATAATGGATCTTTGACTCATGTTTTTGCAGTAAATCCCCAAAAACAGCAGTGTGATCCTGTCATATAATGGATCTTTGACTTGTGTATTTCATTAGGTCATTGTTAACAGCAGATTGCTCTTGTCATATAATTGATCTTTGACTCGTGTTTTTGCAGTAGATC
>NC_084617.1:9529097-9551597 GCF_033978795.1 Nerophis ophidion | reverse complement strand
ACCCCAAGATGCAGAGAAGGAGGCAGGCATGGAGTGAGAAAACAGGATTTAATAAAACACTCAGACGAAACCGAACAAAAGGGTACAAACAAAAAGCCCGCACGAGGCGGATAACAAACTAAAAGAACTGTGAGCAAACAAACTTGGAAGCAGGGAACAAAAGACCGTAAGCTACAAACCGCTACCAAATATAGCTTACCGCAACGCTGCATTGACACGACAGGTAGCAACGACAATAATCCAGCCCAGACTGGATGGGAAGGAAGGTTAAAATAGAAGCGGGCTGATTGACACCAGGTGTGGCCAGGTGCCAATCAGCCACAGCTGAGAGGAAACAGCGCTCAGGGAAAAACACAGGAAACAGACGAAATAAGAGCGCTGATAGGAAATACTACACACACAGAGGAAACAAAGACAAACGCAGAGGAAAAAACTAAAACAAAACCAAACTGTCAGGGACGAACCTGACACAATGTCCGATAGAGTTCTAGAAAAGTTATGACAGACCACCTAAAAACAAAACAAAACAAAACAAAAATAAAACCCGAATGAAATTTTACAGTTTTTTACTGAATGGGACACCCAAAACGTACATGAAAATAAAGAAAGTGGGGTTTACTGTTAAGGTCTTGGTCAAGTGGGGGTGACCCCAGGACGCAGAGATGGGAGACAAGGTGGAATTACAAAAAAAATAAACATTTAATTAGACGAAAAGGGATAACTAAGTAACGCACACCATGAAATCTGAACAAAATGGGTTTCTCAGAGGTCGGCGGTGTCATGTCTGTGTGATCATGTTTTGTTTTAGTCATGTTCTGTTTGTTTTTTGGACACTCAGTTCCTGTTTTTGCACTTCCTTGTTTATTTTGTTTCCATGACTATCCATTAGTTTTCACCTGTCCTACATGTTTCGCACCTGTTTTCACTGATCATGTCACTGCTATTTAAGCCAGTCTGTTTCTGTTCTTCGCCCTGGCAACATCAAATTCTACCACCATCTATCATCCTCGATACCTTTACCCACGTCATGCCATGCTACCTCCACTCTGCTTCATGTCATGTTTACAGTTCCATGCCAAGTAAGTTTTTGTTTATTGTTCCTAGTTTCTGCTTTTGAGCAAGTTTTGTTTACATAGTCAGTTTTGTACGTCCGCCCTTGTGCGCGCTTTTTGTTTGCCTTTTTTTGTAGTTATAGTGTTCAAATAAAACATGTTTCTACCTTCACGCCGTTTCCACTCCATTCGGTTTGCACCTCAGGAAAACAATCCACGCTCAAGTCCGAGTCATGACAGGCGGGAGAAAGGGCCAGGGCACACTGAGCAGGGCAAGAGTCCAACAAAAGTAATCCTTTTACCTCAGGGGGACTGGGAGATAAACACACAGGAGGTTAGGGAATTCAGGACAAAGTAGCGATAACATACCAGGTCTGGTGAAGCAGGTGCATACACGACAGGAGTTCAATACCGGTGTGCTAATTGCGAGCAGGTATGCCTCAAGCTCCGCCCCTTGCCGAGGACGGATCACTAAAAGCACAGGTGCAGACAAAGGAGAAGGCAGGAAAACACTAAAAACACAACATTTTCAATCTTAACTATGAACAATAAAACACTGAATATTAACAACATATATAGTTGTGTATCTTTTACAATCAAGCAAAACGCAACAAACAGCAAAATATGAATACAAAGGGTAATAAAAACCTTCAATATGATATATTATCACTTTTATGCAGAAATTTGTCGTAAAAAAGTGCTTCCACATCTGTTCCTGACGCATGCGTTTTGGGGCTGGCTGCTCTGAAAACAAACCCCGCCCATTCCGGTTTGTTCCTGGTCTGAGCTGCTGTGACGTAGATTACCGTAATAACTCCTAAAATGCTTAAAATTAAAAATTTTAACCATTCAAATGATGCTGCATCCTGATCGCTTCTGATTTAGTAAAACTTTATTGTAGATTTCACAGTGCAACCTGGAAGTATTCACAATGCTTCACTTTTTTCCACATTTTGTAACGTTACAGCCTTATTCCAAAATATTCATTTTTGTCCTCAAAATTCTAAAGACAATACCCCGTGCTAGTTCTGGCTATTAGGCTGTTCTAGTTTTTATTTGCATTTATTTGTTTTATTATCTTTTTTTTTATTTTTTAAGGCCTACTGAAACCCACTACTACCGACCACGCAGTCTGATAGTTTATATATCAATGATGAAATATTAATATTTACTAAATTGCAATTTTAGATTTCGCGCAGAAGTATAAGCTAAAACGTTGCGGTTTGATGACGCGTGCACGTGACGTAACACATTGTAGACGACATTTTGGTCCAGCACCGTTCACAGATATAAGTCGTCTCTTTTTATCGCATAATTCCACAGTATTATTGACATCTGTGTCGCTGAATCTTTTGCACTTTTTTCAATTAATAATGGAGGCGTCAAAGAAGAAAGATGTAACACCACAAACACAACCAGTGTTTCTTTGTTTCCTTGTTTACATTCCCGAAAGATGACGGTGAAGCTTCACTATGGCACATAGCGGTCAAGCGAACATGGTTCCCTACCACATGTCAACCGGCAGGTGTCGGTGAGAAAATGGTGGTAATAAGTCGGCTCTTACCGTAGATATGAGCGGAGAGCTTGCGTCGTTCCTCCTGCACCTGTCAAAAAGGCAGCTGCCGACTCTCTTGCCTCCTCCCACCGGCCGCCCCTGACCGTCGGACGCTTCCACCGTGGAGGAGGGAAAAAAAATATATTGTGACAAGTTTGTGTCGCGGGGTTCTTCAGGACCGAAGAATCAGAGCAGATCTTCCAGTTGACAATTCTTTTAATGACTTTTCACACAATATTTCTTCTTTTTCTCATTCAACAATGTCTTTTCTTTTCATTTTTCGTTATGACAGAATTTCTTCTTTTCGTTCATTCACCAAGTCTTTTCAGTTGGTTCACTCACAATCTTTTTAAACTGTTTCTTTGCCTCCAGCGTCTCTTCCTTCATCCGCCTCTCGCGTGGTCTCGTCTGGCTTTTCAGCCCCCCCTGCAGTCACCAACGCTGCTAAATAGAGACAGGTGATTAGATAACTCGTTCCAGCTGAGGTATCCACTCACCTGTCATTTTGCTTCCAGCCGGCTCCTGTGCATGCCCCGTCGACAGGCGGCGCGTGACCACGCCCCGCCTCTCACATATATATATATCAGCCCGGCTACCTTCGCCTTGTCGAGAAACGTGGCCACCACACCCGTGGCCACACCCCTCCGACTTTCAGGTACGACCATATAATCTCACTAAAACACTAGTAACACAATAAGCAGATAAGGGATTTATCCTAGTAAATGTGTCTAACAACATCAGAATTTTTTTCTAGTCCTTCACTCTAACTTTCCTCATCCACGAATCTTTCATCCTCGCTCAAATTAATGGGGAAATCGTCGCTTTCTCGGTCTGAATCGCTCTTGCTGCTGGTGGCCATGATTATAAACAATGTGAGGATGTAAGGAGCTCCACAACCCGTGATGTCACGAGCACATTGTCTGCTACTTCTGGTACAGGCAAGGCTTTTTTATTAGCGACCAAAAGTTGTGAACTTTAACGTCGATGTTCTCTACTAAATCCTTTCAGCAAAAATATGGCAATATCGCAAAATGATCAAGTATGACACATAGAATGGACCTGCTATCCCCGTTTAAATAAAAAAAATCTCATTTCAGTAGGCCTTTAATACACTATAGCACTTTAAAGGTTGTTTGCAATTTAAAATTTTCTTTCTTTATTTATTATTATTATTTTTTTAATACATTGTAGCACTTTGAGGTTGTTTGCTATTTTTATTTTTATTTATTTATTTTATTATTATTATTATTTTAATAAACTGTAGCACTTTGAGGTTGTTTGCTCAATGTAAAGTGTTTTTTTACAAATAACATCTATTATTTTTATTATTATTCCTAAATGTATTATTATAATGACAATGTGAAAAGTTTATTATTTTGATTTTTTTTTACAAATTTAATAATAATTGAAGCTGCAAGCAGCGATGGACGGGACAGCTTGGGCTGCTGCCCCCGCAACCCAAGCCTGGATAAGTGGTAGAAGATGGATGGATGGATTATTACACAGAGAAAAAGTTGTATACACATGTGTTATACATCAGTCTCATAGAAATAACAATTGTAAAGTGTCTTGGGCATTTATAAGGACGGCTTGGTGCCGCCATTTTGGGAGTCTAATCACAAAGTGGAGCTTTTGTATTGAAGGGGGAATAGCAAACTTCCTATTGATTTTAGCTGGAGGTTGTCAGTCAATGAAATATAGGTCTCGGTGAGACCTACATTGAGGTTTTTGTTTCATGTGAGTATGACATTTCTACAGTGAGTTAGAGGCCGTTTTGTCTGAGCAGGAAGCCGAGCACATCTTGTGACAACATTAGCGCAACTGCAACAGCGAACTGGTACTTTGTGGGCTCATAAAATCCAAACTGGGGTAGTAATTAAAACTCTTTCATCAACTTTTAATCAGAATGTTTCACTCTGTCTTTTGTGTTTATTAGAAGCGGAAACGACAAACGGCCTCAGAGGAGATCATGTTTGGAAAAAAGCGAACATTTTTTAGCCAACTTTTGTATTGAAGGGAGAATTGCAAACTTCCTGTTGATTTTACCTGGGGGTATGAGAGTATGAAATATAGGTCTAACTGAGACCTACATAGAGGTTTTTGTTTCATGTTTCTATGACATTGCTACTGGAAGTTACAGACAGTTTTGTCTGTGTTTTCCTCCTAAGGGGCGCTAGAGCGCAATTTTGAGTTTTGGGGTTTGGTTTTTTGATTATTTCGCAATTTTGTTCAAGGCCACAACGGACGTGACTAGGTTGGTAGAAGCTGGGGATGGAACAAGGAACCCTCAGGTTGCTGGCACGGCCGCTCTCCCAACCGTCCCCAAGTATGATGCCACAAGCTTGGCACACCTATCTTTGGGTTTTGCCAATTCCTCTTTGCAGCACCTGTCGAGCTCCATCAGGTTGACTGCAAAGCATTGGTTTTCATCCAGGATGTCTCTGTACACTGCTGCATTCCCCTTTCCCTCTATCCTGACTAGTTTCCAGGTTCCTGCCGCTGGAAAAACATCCCCACAGCATGATGCTGCCACCACCACGCTTCACTGTAGGGAATGGTATCGGCCTGGCAATCACGGTCATGGACTGAGAGTCTATAAATGTGTATGTTGTCAATTTTGTATTTATTTTTTACTTAGAAATGGATTTAGTCTGGCCACTATACCATACAGGAGTGTTTTTCAACCTTCTTTGAACCAAGGCACATTTTTTTGCGCTGACCACCAGCAGATATCATTAAAACACGCTGTCTTTGCTCCACAGTAAGTCTTTGCTGTCGTCCAGCATTCTGTTTTTGTTTACTTTGAAACCAGTTCAGTTTTAGTTTCGTTCTGCATCGCATATCCTAAGCTTCAATGCCCTTTCTTAGGGGCACTCACCTTTTGTTTATTTTTGGTTTAAGCATTAGACACCTTTTTACCTGCACTCTGCCTCCCGCTGTTTCCGATATCTAAAAAGCAACAAGCTACCGGCTACCACCTGCTGATATGGAAGAGTATTACACGGTTACTCTGCCAAGCTCTAGACATCATCGACACTCAATACATCCATCCATTTTCTACTGCTTGTCCCTTTTTGGGTCAATACAACAACACATAATTTGCAGACTATAATTACCGGTTTGCAAAAAATCGTTTTAACCCAAAAAGGGGAAATTAGATAATCTCCCACGGCACACCAGCCTGTATCTCACGACAGACGAGTGTGCCGCGGCACAGTGGTTGAAAAACACTGCCTTACAGGACTGATTGGTGGATTGGGCAAATGGGGAAAAATGACCCAAAGATGGGCGTGCCAGGCTTGGGCATCGAATCGAAAAAGACTGTAATTGATGCCAAAGGTGCATCAACAAAATGTTGAGCAAAGGCTGTGAATACTTATGTACATGTGATTTATTTTTTTTAGTTTTAATAAAAACAATAAAAAACAGACACAAAAAATATTTTAAAATTGTTACTATGGGGTATTGTGTGTTGAATTTTGAGGGCATGCTAGCACATCACTACCTAGAGCACGTTGGATACCAGCGCACCAATACTCGCCTCGAGGCTCTCGAACCGACGCATTACTCTTTTCCCCGCGCAAACTATCGCCCTTTCAGCCATTAGACACTCGCTATAATGAATGCAAAGAAGCCTAATGGAGTGCTTAAATGAGCCATTAGAATAAAGTCGGCTTGGGTGCTGTGGACAAATATTAGGATTAATAGTGAGATGAAAGGATTTAAAAGGCTAAGAATTGTCGTATAGTGCTATTCTGGCGACATCTGTTGGCCAAACAATGTATTGCAACCTCATTACCATTCAGTAGACAGAGGAGTCAATCATACAATCTATAATAAATATGTAATAACTTCTTAAATATATCCTAGAATTAAGTGCTGGACATAATATATATATATATTAAAATACACTCTAAGGCATTGATTTTCAACCACTGTGCCGCGGCACACTAATGTGCCGTGGGAAATTTTGCAACTTCTCTGCCAGGGAACAACACTGTTTTATTTTCATTAAATAGTGCAAGTTTTTTTTTTTTTTTCCAGCAGAATGTCTTTTTCTGCGTCTGCGCGTGTGTCTCTCGTGTTGGGGCGGCATAGCTTGGTTGGTAGAGCGGCCGTGCCAGCAACTTGAGGGTTGCAGGTTTGATTCCCGCTTATGGAATCCTAGTTACTGCCGTTGTGTCCTTGGGCAAGACACTTTACCTACCTACTCCCAGTGCCACCCACACTGGTTTAAATGTAACTTAGATATTGGGTGTCACTATGTAAAGCGCTTTGAGTCACTTGAGAAAAAGCGCTATATAAATATAATTCACCTCACTTCACTTCACTCTCTCTCTCTAGCTCCCCACTCCAACGCTAACCCCGTGTCTCGTTACTGCTAATGCTAATAAAGGCGGCAGTTGAATATATATCAAGGCCCACCTGGGCCATCCACTCACCTGTCATTGTCTTCAAGGCCGCGGCAGGCCACGCCACCCTCCACCGCATAATATTGCAAAACTAAACACCAGATAATGTCTTACCTTATACACACACCATAATAATACTCCTATATTGAAGCACAGTACAATCCATCAAGTGGTGCGGCTTCATTGCTTACCAAAGTCGTAGGAAACTTTCTGATAGATTTTTGAGCGCCGTGTGTAATGTTCTATATTTTCAATGGAATGTATAAAATGTTGGTGTTGTTTGCTTGAGTCATATTGCAGTCCACACATATTTCTTATGTGTGACTGCCATCTACTGGATGGGGTGCGCAAAATGTCCAAAACATACTCAGCAATGATGCACAGGAAGGCGGCCAAAATGTTCAACAGCCCCATTATCCTATCTCTTATTTGTGATTGCCATCATATCGCAGTTTACACATATCTCTTATGTGCGACTGCCATCTACTGGTCACACTTGTCATTTCACCATGCACCAAATAAAATAGCTTCGAGGTCGGTAAGCACAACCAAAATTATTCTGTAGATTAGACGCACCGGGTTGTGAGGCGCACAGTCAAGTTTTGAGAAAATGAAAGGATTTTAAGTGTGCCTTATAGTCCACAAAATACGGTAATTAGAAACAACATTTTCACACCAACAGCCAATAATTTAAAGTGCATGATGAAATCTCTTATGTGTGACTGCCATCATATCGCAGTATACACGTATGTCTTATGTGTGACTGCCATCGACTGGTCACACTTATCATTACACCATGTACCAAATAAAATAGCTTGGAGGTCGGTAAACACAACCAAAATTATTCCGTACATTAGGCGCACCGGGTTATAAGGCGCACTGTCGAGTTTTGAGAAAATGATAGGATTTTTAGTGCGCCTTATAGTCTGAAAAATACGGTATGTTTCCGTACTAAACTGTAAAATAAACAAAAAAAAGTGTAAATGAAAATACGACTGTCACTTATGTTCAATTTGGTCATAATTTTTGCGCTTAGGAACTTCTCGATGACTTTAGCTCCAGACTTCTTCTCTTTTTTGACATTGTCATTACTGCCACGAGTGGTGGAAAAGTGTATTACAAGCAGTGTTGGGACTACCACGTTACAAAAAAACACACTACTGGCGGTAACTAGTAGTCTAACGCGTTATTTTTTGTATATTTAGTAACTCAGTTACCGTTACTACATGATGCATTACTGCGTTATTTTACATAATTTTTTTATGTGGTATCGGCTGGAAAAAGAGAAGATATGAGTGTGTTTTATTGGAGAGCAAGACTTCATTGCGGAGCCAAAGTCGAGTTTCTTGACATAGAATAGAATAGATCTTTAACTATATATGGAGATTGTGACAGTCTCTTGCCGTTGTGCGGGTTCCATGGACCACCAAGGAAGGACATGCTTGTTAAGGTTTGACTCTTGTTTATTTTTCAAAAAAAGAAAGTATTTTGCGGCGTCGTCGCTCCCACTGCTCACACCTCTGTCTCGCTTTTCAGCCGACCCCCGTCATCGTCATCTGAGTCTTGCTCTCTGTCTCTTTCGCTTCTCATCCACTGCTGCAGGCTCTCCAACTCCTTCTGCCCCCATCTCTCCTCCTTCTGCCCCTTTTATACATTGAGAGGAGATACATTGATTGTGTACAGGTGCGCGATGCACGAACCTGATCTCACTGCGGTGTCGTCGCTTCTGGCACGCCCCGCCTCGCCGCTCGCTTGTATCTCCGCCTCCTTGCCGCCATCTTGGGCCGGAGTCCAGCGTACCCTGCCGCTCTGTCACAACGTTGGCTCCGCCTCTCCACAGAGATATTCTCACTACTTTTCTTTTGTCGAGCACAAAGAAAATAATATTTTAGTTAAATTTAAGTTGTGTCTTGGATCAAAGATCCTATCTCCTGCCCAAAACAGCAATTCAAATCTGCTGAAACAGCTACAAAAGAAACATGCTTTTGACTAAGCTAGTAAAGAGAGACACACTGGGGCAGTATAGCTCGGTTGGTAGAGCGGCCGTGCCCAGCAACTTGAGGGTTCCAGGTTCGATCCCAGCTTCCGCCATCCTAGTCGCTGCCATTGTGTCCTTGGGCAAGGCACTTTACCCACCTGCTCCCAGTGCCACCCACACTGGTTTAAATGTAACTTGGATATTGGGTTTGAGTCACTAGAGAAAAGCGCTATATAAATATAATTCACTTCACTTCACCTCCACCTAAAGCAACAGAGGCTGGATTTTAACGGAGGGACTGCGAGCCAGGACAAAATTGCTAGAGCCATTGCAGCGTATGTGCTAGAAGACATGCAGGTTATTTCTACAGTGGAGTCACCCGCTTTCATGCAGCTAATTAGCATGATAGCGCAAGAAAACTTGTTCCAAGTACCTGGACAGTGAGTACAAAAAATGGAAAGCGAGCTAAAAAACACTCCAAACTCTGCCTCTTCTCATCATCAGCACGGAAGGTACACATTCTGTCAATTTCTCTTATATACTATTCAATTCTGGACTTCTAGATTATCACATCACTCTAAATCTATAGACTATCAAGTTCACAAATATAAAGAGAGATCCGATAGGGCCTGCCCAATCTTTCCCTTTCTCTAAACTAAAACTGGGGAAATGCGTAGAATGTTCTGGGTTTCAGTACAGTGTTGATCTCCTGAAGACATGATTGTATTTCACAATTCCTTGAGAGAGGAAAAAAATGCCTGGTTAGGCTTTGTGTATGTTATATGTGCCTTCCTTGGGTGAAGACAGTGTGACAGACTTCTCAAGCCGTCGTGCGGGTTCCAAGGACCGTCTAGGAAGGACATAGCGGCGGCCACGTTTAGACTTATTTATTTTTCAATAAAGACTGCTTTTCAGTTGCTCCGTCTGCTGTTTATTATTCTTATATATATATATAATAAATATTGAAGATACTGCACTCTGTGTCCGTTTGCCATCACACCCCTTATTTAAACCATAACACGCCGCCTTAAATTGCAGATCGTCTTCATTTTTACAGCAAATCGAGACTAAAGCGCAGCACAAAACTCTCCAAAATGAACATCTTGCAAATTGAATGCCCGTGCCTGGCCGCCGATGTCCGTCGATGACATGAACTGCGAGAGTCGGGGTTTGGGAGGGGGGGGGGGGGGGGGGGGGGAAGACGAAGAAAAGGGCGACGCTCCTCGGCGGACGCACCGTTTTCTCCTATTTGTCTTTGTCCCGTCACCCGGCTGACATTGTCCTCTGATCAATACGCACGCGGCAAAGCAGTCAACATGACTAATGTGCTAATTTAGGACCTTTAGCAGTTATTGATTATGAATTTGCCCCTGCCCTTGAACCAAACACCCCACCCCCCCGGTGCACTTAACTTGTTTATATGCAAAAACCAGCCGACGTGCGTATACAGTATAGGTCACCATCGGGGCCACCGTGCACGTCTTCACAGGGAGGGGGCCCTGCCCTTTAGAACAAGGCGGGCCTGCAGCAAAGCATACCAAGAGGCGGTAATTACTCCCATCCTTTACCCCGCCGCCGAATATGATGCACAGGCGGCCAAGGAGGGCCCGCGTTTTGTGGCTCCGAACTGGCAGCGGCACAGGAGTTACGTGCGTGGTCTCGCTGGGTAAACAAGGCGGCGCGCATTCATTTAGGAGCACTCGGGGGGGGGCGACGGGGGGCCTGGCGTGGTGCGCTGACCAGCTGGGGGACGAACGGGAAACATTTCCTGCTATGAATTGGAGCCATTTGTCACGGTCGAGGGTGGCTTCTTCTTCATGGCAACAAGCGGCAGTGGAGGCTTGAAAGGAGAGATTGCATTCTCTACTTTGTCAAGTCATGTGCGAGCCAACATAATCCAGCAATAGACTATTTATACAAACCCCGTTTCCATATAAGTTGGGATTTGCGTTAGATGTAAATATAAACGGAATACAATGATTTGCAAATCCTTTTCAACCCCATATTCAGTTGAATGCACTACAAAGACAAGATATTTGATGTTTCAAACTCATAAAGTTTATTTTTTTTTGTGCAAATAATAATTAAGTAGTTGGGAAAGGGCATGTTCACCACTGTGTTACATCACCTTTTCTTTTAACAACACTCAGTAAACGTCTGGGAACTGAGGAAACTAATTGTTGAAGCTTTGAAAGTGCAATTCTTTCCCATTCATGTTTTATGTAGAGCTTCAGTCGTTCAACAGTCCGGGGTCTCTGCTGTCGTATTTTATGCTTCATAATGCGCCACACATTTTCGATGGGAGACAGGTCTGGACTACGCTGTTGTAACACGTGCTGAATGTGGCTTGGCATTGTCTTGCTGAAATAAGCAGGGGCGTCCATGACAAAGACGGCGCTTGGATAGCAGCATATGTTGTTCCAAAACCTGTATGTACCTTTCAGCATTAATGTGTAAGTTACCCATTGCCTTGGGCACTAATGCACCCCCATACCATCACAGATGCTGGCTTTTGAACTTTGCATCAATAACAGTCTGGATGGTTCGCTTCCCCTTTGGTCCGGATGACACAATGTCGAATATTTCCCAAAACAATTTGTAATGCGGACTCGTCAGACCACAGAACACTTTTCCACTTTGCATCAGTCCATCTTAGATGATCTCAGGCCCAGAGAAGCCGGCGGCGTTTCTGGATGTTGTTGATTAATGGCTTTCGCTTTGGATGGTAGAGCTTTAACTTGCACTTACAGATGTAGCAACCAACTGTATTTAGTGACAGTGGTTTTTATCAAGTGTTCCTGAGTCATGTGGTGATATCCTTTAGAGATTGATGTCGGTTTTTGATATAGTGCTTTCAGAGGGATCAAAGGTCACGGTTGTTTTCCGCAATGCGGCTTACGTGGACTGATTTTTCCAGATTCTCTGAACCTTTGATGATATATCATGGACCGTTGATGTTGAAATCCGCACATTTCTTGCAATTGCACTTTGAGAAAATGTTGTTCTTAAACTGTTTTGACTATTTGCTCACGCAGTTGTGGACTTTGTCGCTCCATCCTTTCTTGTGAAAGACTGAGCATTTTTTGGAAGCTGTTTTTATACCCAGTCATGGCACCCACCTGTTCCCAATTAGCCTGCACACTGTGGGATGTTCAAAAAAGTGTTTGATGAGCATTCCTCAACTTTATCAGTATTTATGGCCACCTTTCCCAACTTCTTTGTCACGTGTTGCTGCATCAAATTCTAAAGTTAACGATTATTTGCAACAAAAAAAAAATGTTTATCAGTTTGAACATCAAATATGTTGTCTTTGTAGCATATTCAACTGAATATGGTTGAAAAGGATTTGCAAATCATTGTATTCCGTTTATCTTTACATCTAACACAATTTCCCAACTCATATGGAAACGGGGTTTGTACAGCAGGAAGTCAAACTCAAATACATAAAGGGCTAAAATTTCAAACTGAACAAAGCCGCGGGCCAAGGTTGAACAAATTAACCTTTTAATAGGCACTCCCGAACAAGTTTTGCATTGAATATTAAGACCCAGGACACGTTGTTGACAAGCAATCTTGGATCCGACCAAGAAGAAGGCTTGTAAAACTCCACCGTGTAGGATGGGAATCACATGAAGGAATCAACATGAAGGTGTTCTGTTTCTTTGATGTATTGTAATCAACAGAAAGGTATTGTCTTTTACCCGAGATCTACAAAGCGAAGAGGAAACAGGACCTGAGTCTTTCTTTTATCTGTTTTGTAACTAAAGGCAGTGGCTGTTTACGACCCCCTCCCCCTAGAAACAGCTATTGCCATGTAATCAGGGAAAGTGTTATGTTTGCTGAGGGGGGGAGATGACGACAACAGACACCAGAACATCAAATGTGTTGTCTTTGTAGCATATTCAACTGAATATGGGTTGAAAATGATTTGCAAATCATTGTATTCCGTTTATATTTACATCTAACACAATTTCCCAACTTATATGGAAACAGGGTTTGTACAGCAGGGAAGTCAAACTCAAATACATAAAGGGCTAAAATTTCAAACTGAACAAAGCCGCGGGCCAAGGTTGAACAAATTAACCTTTTAATAGGCACCCAAACAAGTTTCGCATTGAATATTAAGACCCAGGACACGTTGTTGACAAGCAATCTTGGATCCGACCAAGAAGAAGGCTTGTAAAACTCCACCGTGTAGGATGGGAATCAACATGAAGGTCTTCTGTTTCTTTGATGTATTGTAATCAACAGAAAGGTATTGTCTTTTACCCGAGATCTACAAAGCGAAGAGGAAGCAGGACCTGAGTCTTTCTTTTATCTGTTTTGTAACCAAAGTCAGTGGCTGTTTACGACCCCCTCCCCCTAGAAACAGCTATTGCCATGTAATCAGGGAAAGTGTTATGTTTGCTGAGGGGAGATGACGACAACAGACACCAGAGGTGTAATTTTCAATGATTTATTGGATATGTAGTAAATATATATTTATATAGGAGTCTTGTTCACGAGTGAGGGAAGAGTGGATCGTGATCGTCTGCGAATCAATATCTGCTACATAAAAAGGGAATAAACTACCACCAGCTCTTTAACATTCATAGTAAGACCGTCCAAAAGAGGTCCGGTGGGCTACATCGTGGTCGTCCTTTTGTTTTGCTCGATTCCACTCTGTGTTTGCGAACCTCAGTCACGTCATGCCCGCGGGGCCCCGGGGGTCAGGCACAAAATGAAGGGGAAGATGTCAAAAAAAAAAAAAAAAAAAAAGGAGCAGCCGGCAGGCAGGTCAGAGGTCACGGCGAGCGCGTAGAGTATGACGAGGGCGCGCACTTTGGGAATTGTGGTCACGTGACCCACTCGCTTTCATATATCGCCGACGTGTTCAAGTCTCTCACATGAAAACTGCACACTTAAAAAAAAAAGAAAAAAAGGACTTACAGCCTTTGATGCTTCAATTACAAAAAAAAAGGAAAGAAAAATAAATCTTTTTTTTTTTACGAGCAGCTGCTGTTGAAAAAAAGCCCAGCTGACGTTGCGTCCTTTTCCATCTGGCAAGCTGAGACAATTCAACACGTTTATTTACATTTTGCGTCCGTAGGAGTGCAGCCCGGCCGCCTGATCGACGGAATATAAATTGAACATTTTATGGTGTCGTCTCCTTCCGATGTTCATTTGGGACACTCGGAGGGAACAACAAAACAAAACAAAATGTGCTGGTGCCGTTTTTTTCTTCAGATATCTGACTCGTTTTTTTGTACAAAACCCAAAAGCGGTGAAGTTGGCGCCCTTGGGTAATAAAAACAGAATACAATGATTTGCAAATCCTTTTCAACTTAAGACAGATCTTTTACAATGAAGCCACGCTTGTTGGAACCTGTGGCTTAGCATTGTCTTGCTGGAATAAGCAGGGGCGTCCTGCTGCTATAAAGCGCTGCCAGCCGCCCATCACCCCAAAGCAGAATCAAGCGGTGGTGAAGGCGTTTAAGTGTGTATATGCCCGTTGTCTTGGGTGTGTTGATGTAGTGTCCATAGGTCTGGGGCCGTTCTGCATGCAAGAAGTTCGACTCCAGGTGTCGTTGAGGAAGGAGGGAGGGAGGTCAAAAGCGTAAATCATTGAGGAGTCCTCGGGGGGGATGTTTTCACCACTGTGTCACATGGCCTTTCCTTTTAACAACATTCAGTAAACATTTGGGAACTGAGGAGACACATTTTTGAAAGTT
Organism: Nerophis ophidion; assembly: GCF_033978795.1. Lineage (NCBI taxonomy): Eukaryota > Metazoa > Chordata > Actinopteri > Syngnathiformes > Syngnathidae > Nerophis > Nerophis ophidion. The sequence goes on along the minus strand of NC_084617.1, from coordinate 9,536,889 downwards.
TTCAGGTGGAATTCTTTCCCATTCTTGCTTGATGTACAGCTTAAGTTGTTCAACTGTCCGGGGTCTCCGTTGTGGTATTTGAGGCTGCATAATGCGCCACACATTTTCAATGGGAGACAGGTCCGGACTACAGGCAAGCCAGTCTAGTACCCGCACTCTTTTACTATGAAGCCACGCTGTTGTAACATGTGGGTTAGCATTGTCTTGCTGAAATAAGCAGGGGCGTCCGTGATAATGTTGCTTGGATGGCAACATATGTTGCTCCAAAACCTGTATTTACCTTTTAGCATTAATGGTGCCTTCACAGATGTGTAAGTTACCCATGCCTTGGGCAATAATACACCCTCATACCATCACAGATGCTGGCTTTTCAACTTTGTTCTCATAAACAAATGCTAAGCTAAACTGTTAACTATGGTCAACCTGCACATCAAAGCAGATTCCATGCCGCTGGACAAAGCTCAAAGGAAATCTCGTTAACACGAATGACTTAAGTGTTATTTATGACAATGACAATAAAGGAATTGATTGATTTGCGCTTATAAAAATCCGAATGGTTCTTTTCTTCTTTGACGTCCACAGTTTCCAAAAACAATTTGAAATGTGGGCTCGCCAGACCACAGAACACTTTTTCCACCTAGTATCAGTCCATCTTAGTGGAGCTTGGCCCCAGCGACTCTGGCGGCGTTTCTGGGTGTTGTTGATGAAAGGCTTTCGCTTTGCGGAGTAGAGTTTGAACTTGCACTTACAGATGTAGCGACAAACTGTAGTTACTGACCATGTTTTTCTGAAGGGTTCCTGAGCCCCTATGTTGATATCCTTTACACACCAATGTCACTTTTTGATGCAGTCTGTAACGTCATCGCTTTTGTGCAGTGATTTCTCCAGATTCTCTGAACCTTTTGATGATATTACGGACCGTAGATGGTAAAATCCCTAAATTCCTTGCAAAAGCTTGTTGAGAAATGTTTTTAAACTGTTCGACAATTTGCTCACGCATTTGTTCACAAAGTGGTGACCCTCGCCCCATCCTTGTTTGTGAATGACTAAGCATTTCACAGAAGCTGCTTTTATACCCAATCACGGCACCCACCTGTTCCTAATTCACCTGTTCACCTGTGGGATGTTCCAAATAAGTGTTTGATGAGCATCCCTCAACTTTCTCAGTCTTTTTTGCCACTTGTGCCAGCTTTTTTTAACCACGTTGCAGGCGTCAAATTCCAAATGAGCTAATATTTGCCAAAAATAACAACATTGGTCCAGTTCAAACGTTAAACATATTGTCTTTGCAGTCTATTCAATTGAATATAAGTTGAAAATGATAAAATGCTAACATTAGCATTCTGAAAAAAAAAACCATATCTATATATATATATATATATATATATATATAGCGTCCTCGCAGTCCCACCGTCAGACACGGCACAGCAGCCAACCGTGCAAGTTTTAACAAGGTTTTAATAATAATGTTTTCACATAAAGTCTTCTCTCCACGTCCGTATCCTCTCTTCCCTCCTGCTCCCGGCCACTTACAGTTAAAGACAACAGATGATTAGATTAACACGTACCACCTGTGAAATGTAATCACCTGCCAGCTGTGACTCGCCAATAAACACTTTCCCGCCCCTGCCCGCCGGTACTCCACCTCAGTACACATGGACAGCGGCGGTGACTTTTCCTCCTACAGGCATATATATATATATATATATATATATATATATATATATATATATATATATATATATATATATATATATATATAGGTGGAAGTCGCTTCCTAGCAGTTCCACTGTAGAAATGGCACAATACAGGCTTAACAAAGTTTTAATGTTTTCAACAACATTTTCCAAAATGTTTTTTCGGCATGTCGTGACGTTGCCGTCACTCCCAGTCCTCTCTCTCGCCCTGCTCCCGGCCGCTTACTGTTAAAGACAACAGATGATTAGACTAACACGTACCACCTGTGGAATCTAATCACCCGCCAGCTGTGTCTCGCCGTCAACACATGCCCCGCCCCTCAGTGCTCGTCCTCAGTGGCATGGACAGCGGCGGTGACTTTTCCTCCTACAGGCATATATATATATATATATATATATATAGGTGGAAGTCGCTTGCTAGCAGCTCCACTGTAAACATGGCACAATACAGGTTTAACAAAGTTTTAATGTTTTTAACAACATTTTCCAAAATGTTTATTCGGCATGTCGTGACGTTACCGTCACTCCCAGTCCTCTCTCTTACTGTTAAAGACAACAGATGATTAGACTAACACGTTCCACCTGTGGAATCTAATCACCCGCCAGCTGTGTCTTGCCGTCAACACATGCTCAGTGCTCGCAGTGGCATGGACAGCGGCGGTGACTTTTCCTCCTACAGGCAGCGCTGACTTACACCTATATGTATATATATATATATATATATATATATATATATATATACGTGGAAGTCGCTTCCTAGCAGCTCCACTGCACACGGCACAAGAGCCAAGCGTGCAGGTTTAAGCGTCCTCAGCACCATGGACAGAGGCAGGTACCTTTGCTCCTGCATACAGCAATAGCCCCATCTCCATATATATATATATTTTTTACTGCAATACTGTTGGTGTCCAGCAGAGGGCGGTGTCTAAACAGGCCTCCAACAGTAAACCTCCCTCCACAGGTGACAGACGAGCACAGCAGAGCTTTTAATCTTGCTCGGCTTTATGATGTCAACACAGGCAAAAGTCTCCATCGCTTCACGTCCGAGATCAAATTTGAGCGTGCGGTGCGGACGTTAAATAAAGACGAGGCTGTTTGGGTCGAGGGGAGGAGGAGGGGGAGGAGGAGGAGGGGCACACGCCTCAATTTGTCCTGTGATTCATGCCTTTGACTGAGGGGAAGGCGGGAAGTGAGGTGATAACAAGTGGAGGATAGTGAGTTTATGGCAAGAGAGGGAAGTTGAAAAAAAAAAACATGGCCGCCGACCTCATTTGCATAAAGAGTCCCACAGAGCGGGCGAGCGGCACGGTTGTCCAAATGATGCTGGGGAACAAGGGGCCCAATTAGGGCGCTGGAGCGTGTCCACTGTGGGTCAACAAGGATAAATAAAACAGGCTCCTGGAAGACTTCAGAGACGTCAGAGCATGAAAGATTAAGACGGGCCGGGATTTAACAACCTGCCTCGGCTCCAAAAGTTGCAGCACGTAAATCTGTCGCCGCCCCCATTTCCTGGTGGGTTGCGCTGAAGGCCACGTCCGTAGCACAAATAGTCAAGCACGCCCCAAAATAATGTTAACACTACGTTGCAAGAGACTCAAATGATACTATTTTCATGTAAAAAGTTAGACATAAAAGATCTTATTTCATGCGCTTGCCTGCTGTCTCTGCGTCCCGGGGTCCAAGCATGCATCAGAATATAAACATTGAAACCAGTCAAACCTAAAAAAAAACATGGATATTGATTGTTGGCACAATTGTACACATCTTTGTTTTCGTGTTATCCACGTTTTTTTCTAATAAAAAGGGCTTATCTTGTGCACTTTCCTGCTGTCTCTGCGTTCCGGGGTCCAAACATGCACCAGAATGTAACATTGTAACCATTTAAACCGCACAAAAACATGCATATTGATTGTTGGCACAATTGTACACATCTTTGTTTTCGTGTTATCCACGTTTTTTATAATAAAAAGGGCTTATCGTGTGCACTTGCCTGCTGTCTCTGCGTCCCGGGGTCCAAACATGCATCAGAATGTAACATTGTAACCATTTAAACCTAAAAAAACATGCATATTGATTGTTGGCACAATTGTACACATATTTGTTTTCGTGTTATCCACGTTTTTTTCTAATAAAAAGGGCTTATCGTGTGCACTTGCCTGCTGTCTCTGCGTCCCGGGGTCCAAACGTGCATCAGAATATAAACATCGAAACCATTTAAACCTAACAAAAACATGGATATTGATTGTTGGCACAATTGTACACATCTTTGTTTTCGTGTTATCCACGTTTTTTTCTAATAAAAAGGGTTTATCGTGTGCACTTGCCTGCTGTCTCTACGTCCTGGGGTCCAAATATGCATCAGAATGTAACATTGTAACCATTTAAACCTAAAAAAAACATGGATAAATGTTGTTGGCACAATTGTACACATCTTTGTTTTCGTGTTATCCACGTTTTTTTCTAATAAAAAGGGCTTATCGTGTGCACTTGCCTGCTGTCTCTGCGTCCCGGGGTCCAAACATGCATCAGAATGTAAACATTGTAACTTTTTAAACCTACAACAAACATGGATATTGATTGTTGGTACAATTGTACACATCTTTGTTTTCGTGTTATCCACGTTTTTTTCTAATAAAAAGGGCTTATCTTGTGCACTTTCCTGCTGTCTCTGTGTTCCGGGGTCCAAACATGCACCAGAATGTAACATTGTAACCATTTAAACCGAACAAAAACATATATATTGATTGTTGGCACAATTGTACACATCTTTGTTTTCGTGTTATCCACGTTTTTTTGTAATAAAAAGGGCTTATCGTGTGCACTTGCCTGCTGTCTCTGCAACCCGGGGTCCAAACATGCATCAGAATATAAACATTGAAACCAGTTAAACCTAAAAAAAAACATGGATATTGATTGTTGGCACAATTGTACACATCTTTGTTTTCGTGTTATCCATGTTTTTTTCTAATAAAAAGGGCTTATCGTGTGCACTTGCCTGCTGTCTCTGCATCCCGGGGTCCAAATATGCATCAGAATGTAACATTGAAACCATTTAAACCAAACAAAAAGATATATATTGATTGTTGGCACAATTGTACACATCTTGGTTTTCGTGTTATCCACGTTTTTTTCTAATAAAAAGGGCTTATCGTGTGCACTTGCCTGCTGTCTCTGCGTCCCGGGGTCCAAACATGCATCAGAATGTAAACATTGTAACTTTTTAAACCTACAAAAAACATGGATATTGATTGTTGGTACAATTGTACACATCTTTGTTTTCGTGTTATCCACGTTTTTTTCTAATAAAAAGGGCTTATCGTGTGCAATTGCCTGCTGTCTCTGCAACCCGGGGTCCAAACATGCCATCCATCCATCCATTTTCTACCGCTTATTCCCTTTCGGGGTCGCGGGGGGCGCTGGCGCCTATCTCAGCTACAATCGGGCGGAAGGCGGGGTACACCCTGGACAAGTCGCCACCTTATCGCAGGGCCAACACAGATAGACAGACAACATTCACACAGAATGTAACATTGTAACCATTTAAACCGAACAAAAAGATATATATTGATTGTTGGCACAATTGTACATATCTTTGTTTTCGTGTTATCCACGTTTTTTTCTAATAAAAAGGGCTTGTCGTGTGCACTTGCCTGCTGTCTCTGCATCCCGGGGTCCAAATAAAATGAAAACAATTAGCATTTTATTTACATTACTTGCATATAAAACACAATTTTGTGCACTTGCCTGCTGCCTGTGCATCCCAAGGTCCAAATAAAATGCAAACAATTAGCATTTTAATCATATTGACAATTAGGTAGAAGCAGTAGAAAATGGATATTTAAAAATATACAGTAAACAAAACAGCTGAAATAAATAAATAAACATGAAATAATGAATTGAATCATTAAAAATCAATAATTAATTAAACCATGAACTGGTTAAATTATTAAATAAATGTAATTTTATTTAAAGTAAATTCATGACGCATTTAATAATGCACTCATGTCTTTATTTTTTTAATTTTAATTAATTAATGACACATTTTATTAATAATTTAAAGATGTATTCATTTAATTTTGATCCTCCATTCAATTTAACATGCGATCCTTAATTAGACCATTTCACCAGCAGGGCGGCGCTCTTTAAGGCTAATCTCTGATTAGTAAGTCTTTCCTCTGTTCATGATGGTATCCTTACATCACACTCAAATTTTTAAGCGCAGGCCTAAATTTACTGCATGCCTTTGGTAAGTGCCGGAGTGAGAAGAGGTTTTAAATTAATTCGCGCCCTGGCGGCAATTCAAGGAAATACGGAATGCTGTCTGTCTATCTGTGTTGGCCCTGCGATGAGGTGGCGACTTGTCCAGGGTGTACCCCGCCTTCCGCCCGATTGTAGAAGCGGTAGAAAATGGATGGATGGATGGTATTATGAATTTGCACTAAATTAGTTTTTGCTTACAATTTTGTTGTATGATAAAAATAACGATTAATTCTCTATTTTTCTTCTATTCTCTATAGTTTCTAGCGGAATTACGTTTGAAAATGTACACTTATTTTAGTCATGTTTTTATCAATTCGTTTTTTTGAACGACCCCAAAAAGGGAGAAGCGGTAGAAAATGGATTTTTAAAAATATACAGTAAACAAAGCAGCTGAAATAAATAAATAAACATTAAAAATCGATAATTGATTAAACCATGAACTGGTTAAATTATAAAATAAATGTAATTTTATATAAAGTAAATTCATGCCGCATTTAATAACACACTCATGTCTTTATTTGTTTTATTTTAATTAATTAATGACACATTTCATTAATAATTTAAAGATGTACTCTTTTAATGCTGATCCTCTATTCATTAGACCATTTCACCAGCAGGGCGGCGCTCTTCAAGGCTTATCTCTGACTAGTAAGTCTTTCCTCTGTTCATGATGGTATCCTTACATCACACTCAAATTTTCAAGCGCAGGCCTAAATTTACCACATGCCTTTGGTAAGTGCCGGAGTGAGAAGGGGTTTTAAATTAATTCAAGTAAATACGGTATTATGAATTTGCACTTAATTAGTTTTTGCTTACAATTTTGTTGTACAATGTACAATAAAAATAACGATACATTCGCTATTTTTCTTCTATTCTCCATAGTTTCTAGCGGAATTACATTTGAAAATGTACACTTATTTTAGTCATGTTTTTATCAATTCGTTTTTTGAACGACCCCAAAAAGGGAGAAGCGGTAGAAAATGGATATGTAAAAATATACAGTAAACAAAGCAGCTGAAATAAATAAATAAACATTAAAAATCGATAATTGATTAAACCATGAACTGGTTAAATTATTAAATAAATGTAATATTATATCAAGTAAATTCATGACGCATTTAATAACGCACTCATGTCTTAATTTTTTTTATTTTAATTAATTAATGACACATTTCATTAATAATTTAAAGATGTATTCTTTTAATGCTGATCCTCTATTCATTAGACCATTTCACCAGCAGGGCGGCGCTCTTCAAGGCGTATCTCTGACTAGTAAGTCTTTCCTCTGTTCATGATGGTATCCTTACATCACACTCAAATTTTCAAGCGCATGCCTAAATTTACCACATGCCTTTGGTAAGTGCCGGAGTGAGAAGAGGTTTTAAAATAATTCAAGTAAATACGGTATTATGAATTTGCACTTAATTAGTTTTTGCTTACAATTTTGTTGTACAATGTACAATAAAAATAACGATACATTCTCCATTTTTCTTCTATTCTCTATAGTTTCTAGCGGAATTACGTTTGAAAATTTACACTTTTTTAGTAATTTTTTTATCAATTCGTTTTTTGGAACGACCCCAAAAAGGGAAAAGCGGTAGAAAATGGATATTTAAAAAATATACAGTAAACAAAGCAGCTGAAATAAATAAATAAACATTAAAAATCGATAATTAATTAAACCATGAACTGATTAAATTATAAAATAAATGTAATATTATATAAAGTAAATTCATGACACATTTAATAACACACTCATGTCTTTTTTTTAAATTCTAATTAATTAATGACACCTTTCATTAATAATTTAAAGATGAATTCATTTCATTTTGAGC
>NC_084617.1:9504097-9524097 GCF_033978795.1 Nerophis ophidion | reverse complement strand
CCTGGAGATTAATATATATATATATATATATATATATATATATATATATATATATATATATATATATATATATGTATACATATACATACATATATACACACACACACATATATATATATATATGTATATATATATGTGTGTGTATATGTATGTATATGTATATATATATGTATATATATATACATATATATATACATACATATATACACACACATATATATATATATATATATATATATATGTGTGTGTATATGTATGTATATGTATATATATATATGTATATATATGTATATGTATATATATATGTATATATATATATATATATATATATATACATATATATATGTATATATATATATATATATACATATATATACATATACATACATATACACACATATGTATATATATATATATATATATATATATATGTATATATGTATATATATACATATATATATATATATATATATATATATATATATATATATATATATATATATATATATATATATATATATATATAAATGTATATATATATGTATATATGTGTGTAACGGATAAACCACAGAAACCTTGACTATGTTTTAAAAATATGACAAAATAGCGTGTTTTTTCTTGACCTAACGTATATTTTTAAAAATATATAAAAACAATATTTATTTGTTGTCACGGTTTTTTTTAACTCGATTTGTGAAAATGATGAATTGATTTAGAATTTGTCAGCCTTGGCCATGTTTTAGTTTTTCCTCTTATTTTGTCAGTTTCCTGTTTGTCTCCCTGAGTGCTGTGTCTCCCCAGCTGTGGCTGATGGGCACCTGGCCACACCTGGTGTCAATCAGCCAGGTACTATTTAAAGCTGACTTCCCCACCAGTCAGTGCTGGATTATTGTCACCACTACCTGTCAATGTCATTAATACTTATCGTTGTAGCTGTGTTTACTTCTGTTCACTCTGCTCACGCCATAGTTCCTTCGTGTCACAGTAAGTGTTTTTGTTTCTAGTCCACAGTTAGCCTTTGTGCTAGTTTTTGTTCATAGCCAAGTTTGTTCTCCGCCGTGTGCGCGCCTTTTGTTTGTACCCTTTTGTTTGTCCTTGTTTTAGTGTTAAATTAAATCATGTTTACCTGCACGATGCCTGCCGCCTTCTCTGCATCTTGGGGTTCGTCACAAACTCCACCTGACAATAATCCCTATTCAAATCGATTTTTTGTGGGTCTGTACGTTCAAAAAGGGCGTTAAATGGGTCTATTTTATTTTCACAAGAAGATTAAAGGTTTTGCAAACTTTAAACCTTGCTATATTGATTTGTTAAACAACCTTTTTTTTAGACTTTCAAACTGGACTACATGCAGGCCAGTCTAGTACCCGCACTCTTTTAGAAACCCCGTTTCCATATGAGTTGGGAAATTGTGTTAGATGTAAATATAAACGAACTGTATTTAGTGACAGTAGTTTTCTCAAGTGTTCTTGAGCCCATGTGGTGATATCCTTTAGAGATTGATGTCGGTTTTTGATACAGTGCCGTCTGAGGGATCGATGTTCACGGTCATTCAATGTTGGTTTCCGGCCATGCCGCTTACGTGGATTTGTCCAGATTCTCTGAACCTTTTGATGATATTATGGACCGTAGATGTTGAAATCCCTAAATTTCTTGCAATTGCACTTTGAGAAACGTTGTTCTTAAACTGTTTGACTATTTGCTCACGCAGTTGTGGACAAAGGGGTGTACCTCGCCCCATCCTTTCTTGTGAAAGACTGAGCATTTTTTTGGGAAGCTGTTCCCAATTAGCTTGCACACCTGTGGGATGTAGCAAATAAGTGTTTGATGAGCATTCCTCAACTTTATCAGTATTTATTGCCACCTTTCCCAAATTCTTTGTCACGTGTTGCCGGCCTCAAATTCTACAGTTAATGATTATTTGCAAAAAAAAATGTTTATCAGTTCGAACATCAAATATGTTGTCTTTGTAGCATATAAAACTGAATATGGGTTGAAAATTATTTGCAAATCATTGTATTCCGTTTATATTTACATCCAACACAATTTCCCAACTCGTATGGAAATGGGGTTTGTACAATTTAATAAATCAGAAACTGATGTCATAGTGCTGTATTTTACTTCTTTCTCTCTTTTTTTTTCAACCAAAAATGATTTGCTCTGATTAGGGGGTACTTGAATTAAAACAATTGTTCACAGGCGGGTACATCACCGAAAAAAAGGTTGAGAACCACTGCTGTGAGGGGTTACAGGTCGACACGTTTCTCCTCAATTGAGCTAAATTGAATTCTGTCCGTGTTTAATTCCTTGCTTCTTGTCTTGTTTAATATATGTCATCAGTGTTTGAAGCTGACAAATATCCAACTTCCTGGAGGGTACTGTGGATTTAGACAAGGGGTCCCCAAACTTTTTGACTCGGAGGGGGGGGCATTGGGTTAAAAAAAAAAAGTACAACATATAACTCGGGTGTGTACCTACAAATTTTGCTAAAAAAACCTCAAAACAGCATATTTTATTTATATTTACATCTTACACAATTTCCCAACCCATATGGAAACGGGGTTTGTTCTACGAAGCCACGCTGTTGTAACGAATGTGGCTTGGCATCGACTTGCTGAAATAAGCAGGGGCGTCCCTGCTTGTGTTTCAAATTCTATAGACAAAAACAATAAATACTGGATTGTACTTTTTGGAATTTACTATTGTGAAATGGACTTGAATTTAAAAAATGGACTTGAATTTAAAAAATTGTTCACAGGCGGGTTACATCACTGAAAAAAGGTTGAGAACCACTGCTCTGAGGGGTTACAGGTCGACACGTTTCTCCTCAATTGAGCTAAATTGAATTCTGTCCGTGTTTAATTCCTTGCTTCTTGACTTGTTTAATAGATGCCATCAGTGTTTGAAGCTGACAAATATCCAACTTCCTGGAGGGTACTGTGGATTTAGACAAGGGGTCCCCAAACTGTTTTGACTCGGAGGGGGGGCATTGGGTTAAAAAAAAAGTACAACGTATAACTCGGGTGTATACCTACAAATTTTGCTAAAACAAAACAAAAGAGTATATTCCATTTATATTTACATCTTACACAATTTCCCAACTCATATGGAAACGGGGTTTGTACTACGAAGGAACGCTGTTGTAACGAATGTGGCTTGGCTTCGACTTGCTGAAATAAGCAGGGGCGTCCATGCTTGTGTTTCAAATTCTATAGACAAGAACAATAAATACTGCATGGTACTTTTGGATTTACTACTGTGAAATGGACTTGAATTTAAAAAATGGACTTGAATTTAAAAAAATGTTCACAGGCGGGTACATCACTGAAAAAAAGGTTGAGAACCACTGCTGTGAGGGGTTACAGGTCGACACGTTTCTCCTCAATTGAGCTAAATTGAATTCTGTCCGTGTTTAATTCCTTGCTTCTTGTCTTGTTTAATAGATGTCATCAGTGTTTGAAGCTGACAAATATACAACTTCCTGGAGGGTACTGTGGATTTAGACAAGGGGTCCCCAAACTTTTTGACGCGGAGGGGGGGCATTGGGTTAAAAAAAACAAAACGCAACATATAACTCGGGTGTATACCTACAAATTTTGCTAAAAAAACCCCAAAACAGCATATTTTATTTATATTTACATCTTACACAATTTCCCAACTCATATGGAAACGGGGTTTGTACTACGAAGCCACGCTGTTGTAACGAATGTGGCTTGGCATCGACTTGCTGAAATAAGCAGGGGCGTCCCTGCTTGTGTTTCAAATTCTATAGACAAAAACAATAAATACTGGATTGTACTTTTTGGAATTTACTATTGTGAAATGGACTTGAATTTAGAAAATGGACTTGAATTTAAAAAATTGTTCACAGGCGGGTTACATCACTGAAAAAAGGTTGAGAACCACTGCTCTGAGGGGTTACAGGTCGACACGTTTCTCCTCAATTGAGCTAAATTGAATTCTGTCCGTGTTTAATTCCTTGCTTCTTGACTTGTTTAATAGATGCCATCAGTGTTTGAAGCTGATAAATATCCAACTTCCTGGAGGGTACTGTGGATTTAGACAAGGGGTCCCCAAACTGTTTTGACTCGGAGGGGGGGCATTGGGTTGAAAAAAAAGTACAACGTATAACTCGGGTGTATACCTACAAATTTTGCTAAAACAAAACAAAAGAGTATATTCCATTTATATTTACATCTTACACAATTTCCCAACTCATATGGAAACGGGGTTTGTACTACGAAGGAACGCTGTTGTAACGAATGTGGCTTGGCTTCGACTTGCTGAAATAAGCAGGGGCGTCCATGCTTGTGTTTCAAATTCTATAGACAAGAACAATAAATACTGCATTGTACTTTTTGGATTTACTACTGTGAAATGGACTTGAATTTAAAAAATGGACTTGAATTTAAAAAAATGTTCACAGGCGGGTACATCACTGAAAAAAAGGTTGAGAACCACTGCTGTGAGGGGTTACAGGTCGACACGTTTCTCCTCAATTGAGCTAAATTGAATTCTGTCCGTGTTTAATTCCTTGCTTCTTGTCTTGTTTAATAGATGTCATCAGTGTTGGAAGCTGACAGATATCCAACTTCCTGGAGGGTTCTGTAGACTTAGACCAGGGGTCCCCAAACTTTTCTGACTCGGAGGGGGGGCATTGGATTAACAAAAAAAAGTACAACGTATAACTCGGGTGTATACCTACAAATTTTGCTAAAAAAAACCCAAAACAGCATATTTTATTTATATTTACATCTTACACAATTTCCCAACTCATATGGAAATGGGGTTTGTACTACGAAGCCACGCTGTTATAACGAATGTGGCTTGGCACCGACTTGCTGAAATAAGCAGGGGCGTCCATGCTTGTGTTTCAAATTCTATGGACAAGAACAATAAATACAACATTGTACTTTTTGGATTTACTACTGTGAAATGGACTTGAATTTAAAAAATGGACTTGAATTTAATAAAGTGTTCACAGGCGGGTACATCACTGAAAAAAGGTTGAGAACCACTGCTGTGAGGGGTTACAGGTCGACATGTTTCTCCTCAATTGAGCTAAATTGAATTCTGTCCGTGTTTACTTCCTTGCTTCTTGTCTTGTTTAATAGATGTCATCAGTGTTTGAAGCTGACAAATATCCAACTTCCTGGAGGGTACTGTGGATTTAGACAAGGGGTCCCCAAACTGTTTTGACTCGGAGGGGTGGCATTGGGTTAAAAAAAAAGTACAACGTATAACTCGGGTGTATACCTACAAATTTTGCTAAAACAAAACAAAAGAGTATATTCCATTTATATTTACATCTTACACAATTTCCCAACTCATATGGAAACGGGGTTTGTACTATGAAGCCACGCTGTTGTAACGAATGTAGCTTGGCATCGACTTGCTGAAATAAGCAGGGGCGTCCATGCTTGTGTTTCAAATTCTATAGACAAGAACAATAAATACTGCATGGTACTTTTGGATTTACTACTGTGAAATGGACTTGAATTTAAAAAATGGACTTGAATTTAAAAAAATGTTCACAGGCGGGTACATCACTGAAAAAAAGGTTGAGAACCACTGCTGTGAGGGGTTACAGGTCGACACGTTTCTCCTCAATTGAGCTGAATTGAATTCTGTCCGTGTTTAATTCCTTGCTTCTTGTCTTGTTTGATAGATGTCATCAGTGATTGAACCCGACAAATATCCAACTTCCTGGAAGGTACTGTGGATTTAGACAAGGGGTCCCCAAACTTTTTGACGCGGAGGGGGGGCATTGGGTTAAAAAAAACAAAACGCAACATATAACTCGGGTGTATACCTACAAATTTTGCTAAAAAAACCCCAAAACAGCATATTTTATTTATATTTACATCTTACACAATTTCCCAACTCATATGGAAACGGGGTTTGTACTACGAAGCCACGCTGTTGTAACGAATGTGGCTTGGCATCGACTTGCTGAAATAAGCAGGGGCGTCCATGCTTGTGTGTCAAATTCTATAGACAAAAACAATAAATACTGCATTGTACTTTTTGGATTTATTACTGTGAAATGGACTAAACAGCTTAGATGTGTCATTTCTGAGACAATAAGCCCTCTCACAAGCGCTGTGAAAGGAAGTGTTGGTCTGCCAAGTGTTCTGCGTGAGCGACGTTAATTCGGCTCGAAGTTTCCCGCAGACTTACAAGGTTGTCATGGCAACCGTCCGTACATTTAGCTGTAAAGTAGCCGGAATTAAACTGGACGTGAACTTCGTTTAAAAGGCAAGCGGTGGTCGACACGTGTCGGGACGGGCGGGAGTAGACAAGGTGCGTCTTGCCTGGTCTGCCGGTTAATGGAGGTAACAGATAACAGCGGCGGTGTCAGAAGAAGAAGACGGGGGAGGCGAGGCTGGCGGTCCATTCGTCACCCGGGCCTCCTTAAGCCGTGTGATGAAGGTGCGTGTCAGCTCCGCCGCACCCGGCCCGCGATCCGGGATCAGCATCAGCCTGACGCCTCGCTAATGTGCACATGGAGATGGCACATATGCTGAATGGATTCCCTCGCCTTTTTTTCTTTTTCCACATTCATACACCTCCTTCATCTCGCCTTTTCACTCAGGGAGATTATACTGTTTATGCCTGACTGGAAGTGTAGCAAATCCTCAGTCGACTCGACTGCTCGGGGGTCATTAATCCAGGCCCGCCGCCGCCGCAAAGTTCTCATGCGTTGGAAAATCCCGGAGATAACTTCATCCCGACCGGCACGTCCGCCACTTAGGCGAGGTTAGCGCTCAACCTGGATTAGGACATCTGGATGACTAGTCCGGATGACCGACATTTTACTAAGAAGTTATCTTTACTGGACAAGTAAAGATAACTAACAAGTTGGTAGAGAAGGCTGGTAATGTAGTGGGAGTGGAGCTGGACTCTCTGGCGGTGGTGTCAGAGAGGAGAAGTCTAGCAAAACCCCCTAGCCATTATGGACAACACCTCCCACCCACTACACTCGGACCTTGCGGAGAGAATGAGCACGTTCAGTGGAAGGCTCAGAATCCCAAAATGTAACACGGAACGACACAGGAGGTCCTTCATACAGACAGCCATCAGACTGTATAATGGATATGTTCCTTGACTGCACTTAAATGTAGAATGTATTTATATTATTCCTATATTATATATTATATATATAATATATGTAATATATTATTTATTATTATTATTGTGAGCAAACTGTGGAGCTGAATTTCCCCCAGGGATCAAGAAAGTACTTTCTATTCTATTCTATTCTATTGTATTCTATTATATTATTCACATTTTTCTCCTGATGATAAACAAATAAGGATCCTAATTAAAGATAAAAGTAATTTTTAATTTCCATCCATTCATTTTTCTCCGCTTATCCGAGGTCCGGTCGCGGGGGCAGCAGCCTAAGCAGAGAATCCCAGACTTCCCTCTCCCCAGCCACTTAGTCCGGCTCCTCCCTGGGGGATCCAGAGGCGTTCCCAGGCCAGCCGGGAGACCTAGTCTTCCCAACGTGTCCTGGGGTCTTCCCTGTGGCCTCCTGCCGGTCGGAAGTGCCCTAAACACCTCCCTAGGGAGGAGTTTGGGTGGCATCCTGACCAGATGCCCGAACCACCTCATCTGGCTCCTCTTAATGTTGAGGAGCAGCGGCTTTAATCTGAGTTCCAGCCGGATGACAGAGTTTCTCACCCTCTCTCTAAGGGAGGGACCCACCACCCACATATATATATATATATATATATATATATATATATATATATATATATATATATATATATATATATATATATATATTATACCGTATTTCCTTGAATTGCCGCCAGGGAGCTAATTAATTTTAAACCTCTTCTCACTCCTGCACTTACCAAAGGCATGCGGTAAAAATAAGCATGCGCTAATTATTTTAAAACCTCTTCTCACTCCGGCACTTACCAAAGGTATGGAGTAAAAATTTGATTGTGATGTAAGTTTGGACCTTAAATCCTACTGAATAGATCTTAATCTTCTTCCCTTTATGCGATTTCAAATTACCGGTATTGAAATCAGCCTCCTCCATTTTGAAAATGATGACAGGGGAAGCGTCACTCGTTTGACCAGGCGGTAACACTAAGCATGCGCTAATTATTTTGCGAAGCGAGTTTCACCCGGCAGTAATTCAAGGCAGGCGCATACTATATGCCCTGCGGCAATTCAAGGAAATACGGTATATATGTATATATATATATATATATATATATATATATATAAATATATATATATATATATATATATGTATATATGTATATATGTATATATATATATGTGTATATATATATATGCATGTATATATATATATATATATATATATGTATGTATATATATGTGTATATATATATATATATATATATATATATATGTATATATATATATATATATATATATATATGTATCTCTCCTGTCCAAAGGCAAAACCCAGTAACTCAATTTTGGTCAAAACTGAGCTGACAATAATTTTGGAGTTACGAGGTGATATGCTTTACATTAGTTGCTAGGTCCTGCCGTGCGCGTAACAGCTTACTTACGGAACAAATTACAATATCGCATACACTAATGCAAAGCATATCACCTAGTAACTCCGAAATTATTATAAGCTCAGTTTTGACCAAAATTTAGTTACTGGGTTTTGCCTTTGGACGGGAGCTATGTATATATATATATATATATATATATATATATATATAGCTGACTGTCTCCCCCATTAAGCGAGCGGAGGCGTACGGACACCACGCTCGCCGCATTTCAATTCCCGCCTTTTGCCGCGGATAAATCCCGGGCAGTAAATTGGAACGGAAGAAAATGAGGCTGAATGGAACAACATCAAAGTGTTAGCGCTCACACTTCATAATGAATCTTTACTTCTTTCTTGAGGTTTGTCTCGCAGCAACCACTTCTCCACCGACGCAACAAGAGCACTCGCCTTAACAACCCTGCCCGTGGAAATCAAATCCAGACACTTGAGGGGGTTGCACCGCAACAACCCCCTCACACCCCCCCCCAACAAGGTCTTGGATATGATGCACGAGCAGAGGACATTGGACAGGAGGAGAGGAAAGGTGGGCTGGATATCATCAGACATATCACATGAATGATTCATCTCCTGCATTTCTACCAACACCAACACACAAATAAGTGGAACAGCCTTTGCATCACATTCAGGGGATTATTACACCGGGAGCCAGTACTGACCCAAAGTAGCAGGTTTTTTTTTTTTTTTCATGAATGTTGCATTCAAACATCTGATTTTTACTGGCAGAGGCTGCAGCCAAAGCAACAGCAGATGTGATTTTTTTTATTTTTATAAAAAACAAAAACAAAAAAGGATTTGAATGCAATATGCATGTTATGATCCGCTACCCGGTCCAGCTCCAGCCTGGACAGAGATGGAAATATTACAGTAACTGTTATACAGTTGACCAGTGGTTCCCAACTGCCGGGTCGTGACATAAAAGTGGATTGTGTGTCATTTTCAGTCGGATGTGTGCATGAAAAAAAAAAAAAAGTTTAGGGAGAAAAAAATCAAATTGTGGCAACAAAACCAGATATTTTTAGCCATTTTTCTAGTGACTATTAGTGAGTATTTTAGTGAAGTGAAGTGAATTATATTTATATAGCGCTTTTCTCTAGTGACTCAAAGCGCTTTACATAGTGAAACCCAATATCTAAGTTACATTTAAACCAGTGTGGGTGGCACTGGGAGCAGGTGGGTAAAGTGTCTTGCCCAAGGACACAACGGCAGTGACTAGGATGGCGGAAGCGGGAATCGAACTTGCAACCCTCAAGTTCCGTTCGGGCTCCAGTACTCTGGAATGCCCTCCCGGTAACAATTCGAGATGCTACCTCAGTAGAAGCATTTAAGTCTCACCTTAAAACTCATTTGTATACTCTAGCCTTAAAATAGACCTCCTTTTTAGACCAGTTGATCTGCCGCTTCTTTTCTTTCTCCTATGTCCCCCCCTCCCTTGTGGAGGGGGTCCGGTCCGATAACCATGGATGAAGTACTGGCTGTCCAGAGTCGAGACCCAGGATGGACCGCTCGCCTGTATCGATTGGGGACATCTCTACGCTGCTGACCCGCCTCCGCTTGGGATGGTCTCCTGTGGACGGGACTCTCGCTGCTGTCTTGGATCCGCTTTGAACTGAACTCTCGCGGCTGTGTTGGAGCCACTATGGATTGGACTTTCACAGTATCATGTTGGACCCGCTCGACATCCATTGCTTTCGGTCCCCTAGAGTGGGGGGGGTTGCCCACATCTGAGGTCCTCTCCAAGGTTTCTCATAGTCAGCATTGTCACTGGCGTCCCACTGGATGTGAATTCTCCCTGCCCACTGGGTGTGAGTTTTCCTTGCTCTTTTGTGGGTTCTTCCGAGGATGTTGTAGTCGTAATGATTTGTGCAGTCCTTTGAGACATTTGTGATTTGGGGCTATATAAATAAACATTGATTGATTGATTGATTGATATTATGATTTAGATTTTTGAGTCTTTTTGTGTTTTCTGTTGGTTTTCGACTCCTTCGGTTACTGTTTGTGCACCTCTCAGTTGCTTTCCATAGTTACTCATTATTTTCACCTGCTGCCTGTTCCGGACGTGCACCTGTTTTGTGAGTACTGCCATTATTTAAGCCTGCGTTCGCCAGTCAGTCAGTCTTCGTAGTTTGTTTTTATACAACATGTGACAATTCACTTCTGTTTTGCTGCTCGCTACCTGCTAGCTTCCACGCTAGGCTATTTGTTTTCTAGCTCCCATGCTAGTTCTTTTGGTTTTGTCATAGTCTGTTTTAGTGCTTAAATAAATAATTTCCTACCTGCACGCTGTGTCCGAAGCCTGTCTTTACAATGCAAGCTGTGGTCTTACAGGCCTTGCTTTTTTATTATTATTTTTTCCATCAGTTACAACAAGAATAAATTAAAAATAAATAAATAATAATAATAAAATAAAATACTTTTTTTATGATAGAGTGATTGGAGCACATACTTGTCGGTCACCAAAAAAAACAAAAAACATTCATGAAGTTTAGTTATTTTATAAATTTATTATGGGTCTACTAAAAATGTGACCAAATCTGCTGGATCAAAAGTATACTGTGGAGAGGCGGAGCCGACAGTCCAACGGGGCGGCAGGGCACGCCGGTGCCCGGCCCAAGATGGCGGCAAGGAGGCGGAGAATGCGAGCGAGCGGCGAGATCAGGTGCGTTGATCACGCACCTGGACACAATCAGTGTATCTCCTCTCAATGTATAAAAGGGGAGAAGGAGGAGAGATGGAGTTGGAGAGCCCGCAGCAGTGGATGAGGAGCGAAAGAGACGGAGAGCAAGACTCAGACGACGACCACGGGGGTGGCTGAAGAGCGAGACGGAGGAGCAAGGGGAGGGACGTTGAGGACGCAAAAGACTTTCTTTATTTGAAAAAATAAACAAGAGTCAAACCTGCACGAGAATGTCCTTCCTTGGTGGTCCATGGAACCCGTACGACGGAAAGAGCCCGTCACATATACATACAGCAATGTTAATATTTGCTTAAATCTCCCTTGGCAGGTTTCGCTGGAATAAGGCGGTTTTGGTAGCCATCCACAAGCTTCTGGTTGAACTTTTGACCACTCCTCTTGACAAAATCGGTGCAGTTCAACTAAATGTGTTGGTTTTCTGACATGGACTTGTTTCTTCAGCATTGTCCACACGTTGGGAAGGCCATTCTAAAACCTTCATTCTAGCCTGATCTAGCCATTCCTTTACCACTTTTTGAAGTGGGTTTGGGGGTCATTGTCCTATTGGAACACCCAACTGCGCCCAAGACCCAACCTCCGGGCTGATCATTTTAGCTTGTCCTGAAGAATTTGGAGGTAATCCTCCTTTTTCATTGTCCCATTTACTCCCTGTAAAGCACCAGTTCCCTTGGCAGCAAAACAGGCCCATAGCATAATACTACCACCACCATGCTTGACGGTAGGTTTAGTGTTCCTGGGATTAAAGGCCTCACCTTTTCTCCTTCAAACAAATTGCTGGGTATTGTGGCCAAACAGTTTAATTTTTGTTTCATCTGACCACAGAACTTTCCTCCAGAAGGTCTTATCGTTGTCCATGTGATGTGTGTTGTTAGAATAGTTATGTATATATTATCACACAACTCTTATGCTTAAGGGCCGTAGCTATAGTTATTATCAATTGTGCTGAAGTTGTACTTTTTCTATCTGTGCAAAGCCAGTCGTCGCGTATCAGTGTTGTGTCCAGACTCGGCCTGCTGACTGCCAAAGCCGAACATTGAGTTACCGCGACACATATGGAGCAGAGACAGGGCGATATCTCAAGTGTCAAAACATTTCCATTTCATGAATAGTCATATATAACTGGAGCTGCTGAGCATACCCCCTTCCTTCAATGGCAGCTTCAGTGATGTCACCAGAGACCTCCCAAATAAATAAAGGAAGGATTTTAGAGCCTAGTTTGGATCTGTAGCTAGAGTTCAGCTCAAACGTCTCTCCTCATTGAGCCAAATTTAACTCTGTCTCTGCATGATTCCTTGCTTCTTGTCTGTTTAATAAATGTCATCAGTGTTTGAACCTGATATGTGTGTATATATATATATATAGAACCTCTTAGATGTGTGTGTGTGTGTCCATGCTCCTTCACCTTGACCAAGGAAGTTTACCTGAGACGTGGTGCAGGTTGTTAAACGGTCGGCGATCAGGTCAGGTCAAAGATGAGTGAGGAGACTCCAACCGGTGTCCTTGGTGGCGAACATCCTTTCAAAATAAAACAGGACTTTCGAAAAAAAACGGTCACCAGATTTGGAGCACATAAATGACGTACATTCAAGTAAAACATTTAAAAAATGTTCCTGTACATTTTGCATGTGTGCCAACTTTTTAGGGTCTTTCTGGCGTTAATTTAAATATGTAAGCAAGTAATTTAATCCGTAATTTAAACCTGTGTGAGAGTGTATGGTTTTTTGTGTGATAGATTTTGTGTGTGTGTGTGTGTGCATTTTTGTGAGTTTTTGTATTTCTACCCCTTCTTGAGACATCAACAAGGAAAAGTACCGTCCATATGAGGACCGGTGAACAAGTTAGGTTATAAATCCTGGACCCAATACGGAAAACTGTTGCATCTAATAGAGAATGTCTCACTTGCAGGCCTGGTGGTGAAGTCTTTGAAAACAAGGCTGGTCCCAAAAAGGAGGGATTTTTCAAGTTGACTGTGTGCCGGTTTTAAAAGTGCTCCTCCTCTGGTCAACATATGAAATAACAAGTGTGTGTAAAAAAATTTAAGTGCTAACCCTCTGGCCAACATATGTAATAATAAGTGTGTGTAAGACTTTGAAATGCACCCCCTTTGGCCGAAATAAATACAATAAATATGTTTATTGAGACATACTGTAATAACTTGAAGTAAACAACGAAGACTAAAAAACAATTACAAACAAAATATTTAAAAAAAAAAGACTTATTTCATATTTGCATAGTACGTACATATTATTAATGTTGTTAATACAAATCTTCGTATATCTAGAAGGTTTGGCCCTAAAGAGGTAGGCATTTTTCGGAGGTCCCAAGAAGGTCCGAAGTATGTGTGTAAGTGTGTGTGTTTGTTTTTGTCCATTTTGATTTGAGCTGTTTGGGGAAAAAAAAGTGTAAAGTTAAATAAACAAACATTTGTCCTCGACCCAACTGTCTCGTTTGAGTCACACATTAAAAGCGTTACTAAAACGCGAAAATCCGCTCCATTTTGTCCACTAAAGACACTGAGATCATTATCCTTGCGTTTGTTACGTCTCGTCTCGATTACTGTAACGTATTATTTTCGGGTCTCCCCATGTCTAGCATTAAAAGATTACAGTTGGTACAAAATGCGGCTGCTAGACTTTTGACAAGAACAAGAAAGTTTGATCATATTATGCCTATACTGTATATACCTATATACATATATACCTATATGTATATACTGGCTCACCTGCACTGACTTCCTGTGCACTTAAGATGTGACTTTAAGGTTTTACTACTTATGTATAAAATACTTGCCGATTGTATTGTACCATATGTCCCGGCAAGAAAATCTGCGTTCAAAGAACTCCGGCTTATTAGTGATCCCTAGAGCCTAAAAAAAGTCTGCGGGCTATAGAGTGTTTTCCGTTCGGGCTCCAGTACTCTGGAATGCCCTCCCGGTAACAGTTCCAGATGCTACCTCAGTAAAAGCATTTAAGTCTCACCTTAAAACTCTAGCCTTTAAATAGAGCCCCTTTTTAGACCAGTTGATCTGCCGTTTCTTTTCTTTTTGTCCTCTGCCCTCCTCAGTGTGGCGTCTTCAGTAATGCGGACGCTGTATCGATCCGTTGTGGTGAAGAAGGAGCTGAGCCGGAAGGCAAAGCTCTCAATTTACCGGTCGATCTACATTCCCATCCTCACCTATGGTCATGAGCTTTGGGTTATGACCGAAAGGACAAGATCACGGGTACAAGCGGCCAAAATGAATTTCCTCTGCCGGGTGGTGGGTCTCTCCCTTAGAGATAGGGTTCAAAGCTCTGCCATCCGGGAGGAACTCAAAGTAAAGCCGCTGCTCCTCCACATGGAGAGGAGCCAGATGAGGTGGTTCGGACAACTGGTTAAGATGCCACCCGAACGCCTCCCTAGGGATGTGTTTAGGGCACGTCCAACCGGTAGGAGGCCACCGGTAAGACCCAGGACACGTTGGGAAGACTATGCAGGATTAGGTCTTTGCTTTTTGCAGGTAATGTAGTCCTGATGGCTTCAACTGGCCAGGATCTTCAGCTCTCACTGGTTCGGTTCGCAGCCGAGTGTGAAACGACCGGGATGAGAATCAGCACCTCCAAGTCCCAGTCAGTGGTTCTCGCTTGGAAAAGGGTGGAGTGCCATCTCCGGGTTGGGGAGGAGACCCTTCCCCAAGTGGAGGAGTTCATGTACCTCGGAGTCTTGTTCACGAGTAAGGAAAGAATGGATCGTTAGATCGACAGGCGGATCGGCGCGGTGTTGTCAGTAATGCGGACGCTGTATCCATCCGTTGTGGTGAAGAAGGAGCTGAGCCGGAAGGCAAAGCTCTCAATTCACCAGTCGGTCTAAGTTCCCATCCTCATCTATGGTCACGAGCTTTGGGTTATGACCGAAAGGACAAGATCACGGAACAAAATGAATTTCCTCCGCCAGGTGGCGGAGCTCTCCTTTAGAGTGAAGTGAAGTGAATTATATTTATATAGCGCTTTTTCTCTAGTGACTCAAAGCGCTTTACATAGTGAAACCCAATATCTAAGTTACATTCAAACCAGTGTGGGTGGCACTGGGAGCAGGTGGGTAAAGTGCCTTGCCCAAGGACACAACGGCAGTGACTAGGATGGCGGAAGCGGGAATCGAACCTGCAACCCTCAAGTTGCTGGCACTGCCACTCTACCAACCGAGCTAAACCGCCCCTAGAGATAGGGTGAGAAGCTCTGCCATCCGGGAGGAGCTCAAAGTCCAGCCGCAGGAGTAAGATAACGAGGTTCGGGCATTTGGTCAGGATGCCACCCGAACGCCTCTCTAGACCCAGGACACGTTGGGAAGACTATGTCACCCGGCTGGCCTGGGAACGCCTCGGGATCCCCCTGGGAAGAGCTGGACGAAGTGGCTGGGGAGAGGGAAGTTTGGGCTTCTCTGCTTAGGCTGCTGCCCCCGCGACCCGACCTCGGATAAGCGGAAGAAAATGGATGGATGGACGGATGTTTTTGAAGAAGAAATGGCACTTTTACTCTGTTACATTGAGTTTCAGCACACATTTTAAAGATGTGTGTGTGTCTGTGTGTGTGGGGGGGGGGGGGGGGTCCTCTCCAAGGTTTCTCATAGTCATTCACATTGACATCCCACTGGGTTGTGAGTTTTTCCTTGCTCTTATGTGGGTTCTGAAGGGTGTTGTTGTGGTTCGTGCCGCCCTTTAAGACACTTGTGATCCAATCGATTGATTGATTGATTGACTTTGACAATTTCGGCGGCTAGGTGGCGCCACACAATCACTGGGGATGGCTCGATAACTAAAAGGCACGGAAGTCATTGCATCCAAGAACATCAGATTGCATCCGCCTGGCAGAGTTAACGTCAGCGTGCTTCACAACGAGTTCATGGCTGCGGGAAGTTCACAAATATGAATATAATAGCATCGAGAAGAAGAAGAAGAAGAAGGAAAAAAAAAAGCTGATGCCACATTGCAGCCTGATGTAAACTCCCTGCAATCGCATTTGGCCGACGCCAATGGCGAGGCAAGAGTTTGGCGTCCTCGCAGAGGAGAGGGATGCGTCTCGCCATGGCGAGCGGTCAGCTTTGTTTACGAGGATTGTCATCACGCCCGACAGCCTTCTCCCACGTGTGATTCATACACTCCCCACCGAGACGGGGGCCCCGGCGCACCGGACGTTCCGCGCGGCGCCACGCCGCCGTCCTTGATGGCGGCGGTAATTGAACGCCGCGCTAACATCTGCACGGGTCGTGTCCGTGATGCAATAAATTAAAAAAAAAAAAAAAAATATGACGTTGATGGACCGTGTCCAGATGGACGGCAGACTTTAGTTTTTATGACCCTCATAAATTCCATCGGACAACATAGAGTCATCTGTTAGGTGATGCTGTTTGACAAGCAGGAACATTTAAATAGCGCATAGCAGGGCCGTTCGACTGGGGGGGCCCGAATCTTGCCGTACCGGGCCCCTGGTTCAGTTCTGAACTTGGGAGGCGAACATTTGTGCAGGAAATTACTGAACTAAGAGCACATGGAGGTCCTCTCCAAGGTTTCTCATAGTCAGCATTGTCACTGGCGTCCCACTGGATGTGAATTCTCCCTGCCCACTGGGTGTGAGTTTTCCTTGCCCTTTTGTGGGTTCTTCCGAGGATGTTGTAGTCGTAATGATTTGTGCAGTCCTTTGAGACATTTGTGATTTGGGGCTATATAAATAAACATTGATTGATTGATTGATTTTCAGACGCCGGGGTCCAAACTTGTGCCTAAGGCGTTTTTACAGAATAATCGTATCGAAGTTGTCAAAAAAACGTTGTGTTTCAGACAAAAGCTGTCTTTAATCATACCAATCAAAAGTCTTGTAAAACTCCACTGTGTAGGATGGGAAGCGACATGAAGGTGTCTGTTTCTTTCATGTAATGTAAGATTTTGTCTTGACCCGAGATCTACAAAGCGGAGAGGAAGCAAGGCCTGACCCCCCTTCCAGGCCCCTTTTCTTTGAACTGTTTTGTGAGCAAAGGCAACGGCTGTTTACGACCCCCTTCCTTTTAGAAACAACTGTTGCCATGGGAGGCGTACAATCTTTCGTTAGAGCATGGTGGGACACTGTACAAGGGTACAGGTCTACACGTATCTCTTATGTGTGACTGCCATCATATTGCAGTCAGCATGTATCTTTTATGTGTGACTGCCATCATATTGCAGTCTACACATATCTCTTAATTGTGACTGCCATCATATTGCAGTCTACAAGTATCTCTTATGTGTGACTGCCATCATATTGCAGTCTACACAAATCTATTATTCGTGACTGCCATCATATTGCTGTCTATTCGTATCTCTTATGTGTGACTGCCATCATATTGCAGTCTACAAGTATCTCTCATGTGTGACTGCCATCATATTGCAGTCTACACATATCTCATATTGCAGTTTACCCGTATCTATTATGTGTGTCTGCCACCAAATTGCAGTCTACACGTATCTCTTATGTGTGACTGCCATCATATTGCAGTCGACACCTATCTCTTATGTGTGACTGCCATCATATTGCAGTCTACACGTATCTCTTAAGTGTGACTGCCATCATATTGCAGTCTACACGTATCTCTTATGTGTGACTGCAATCATATTGCAGTGTACCCGTATCTCTTATGTGTGACTGCCATCATATTGCAGTCGACATGTATCTCTTATTATGACTGCCATCATATTGCAGTCTACACATATCTCATATTGCAGCCTACCCGTATCTATTATCTGTCTGCCATCATAGTGCAGTCTACACGTATCTCTTATGTGTGACTGCCATCTTATTGCAGTCTACACGTATCTCTCATGTGTGACTCCCATCTTATTGCAGTCAGCACGTATCTCTTATTGTGACTGCCATCATATTGCAGTCTACACGTATCTCTTATGTGTGACTGCAATCATATTGCAGTCAACACGTATCTCTTATTGTGACTGCCATCATATTGCAGTCTACACGTATCTCTTATGTGTGACTGCCGTCATATTGCAGTCTACACGTGTCTCGTATGTGTGACTGCCATCATATTGCAGTCTACATGTATCTCTTATGTGTGACTGCCATCATATTGCAGTCTACATGTATCTCTTATGTGTGACTGCCATCATATTGCAGTCAGCACGTATCTCTTATGTGTGACTGCCATCATATTGCAGTCCAAACGTATCTCTTACGTGTGACTGTCATCATATTGCAGTCTACACGTATCTCTTATGTGTGACTGCCATCATATTGCAGTCGACACCTATCTCTTATGTGTGACTGCCATCATATTGCAGTCTACACGTATCTCTTAAGTGGGACTGCCATCATATTGCAGTCTACACGTATCTCTTATGTGTGACTGCCATCATATTGCAGTCGACACATATCTCTTATTGTGACTGCCATCATATTGCAGTCTACACGTATTTCGTATGTGTGACTGCCATCATATTGCAGTCTACACGTATCTCTAATGTCTGACTGCCATCATATTGCAGTCGACACGTATCTCTTATGTGTGACTGCCATCTACTGGTCACACTTATCATTACATCATGTACTAAATAAAATAGCTTCGAGGTCGGTAAGCACAACTAAAAATACTCTGTACATTGTAGAGTTTTGAGAAAATTAAAGGATTTTAAGTGCGCCATATAGTCCAAAAATTATGGTACTATGTTTCTACATTTCTTTTAAGGTAATATGAATGTCTTACATAATTGTAGTGGTTGACCTCTAGTGGGTTCTTCAGACCACCGCACACTGCCAGGGATTCAGGATATAACAGTGTTTTATTTCGTTCTCACGAGCTGCGAGCCTTTTGCTTCCCAGCAACAAGTTTTTTCTGCATCTGCCCAGTAGCACTACTCGTCTCATCACTGCTGCTGCTAATAAAGGCGACAGGGGATTCGATAACTAATCCCACCTGGGTCATCTATGCACCTGTCGCTTTCTTCGAGGCCGGTCCTGGCCACACCCCGTTCCGTGGCAGGACCGCAGGCCACGCCCCCCCCTTCCACAATCATATTTACCCCAAAAAATAATTCTGTTTCATTCCAATGATTGTATCCTCTACCACTGACTGCAAAAAAAGGTGATGCAACTAACAGACAATGTGAAGAAACCCCAGAAAGATTTCAGTCCAAGGTTTCAAATATCGTGTCTTGGCAGTTAAATGGTCTTTTTTTTTTCTGTTTAAAAACAGGTGAAACTGAAATAGTTGATAATAATTACAGCATTCCATTAGATGGTTGATTCAAATCAACACTATGTGCACGAGACAAAATGTGTCGTTCTCTCCCTTGGAAAGCCGTTTTTAATCAAAATCTTGCTGTTCCATTTTTCAGAGGGGACTTGGAGTTGGGGGGGGGGGACAATCGGCCATTAAACATCACCTGACACCAGCAGAGGGCTGGAATTATTACACAATTAGCTCCTTAAATAGATGATATATTCCGCGACGGATTCTTTGGACGGCTACATTCATACGCTTCCATCCCATTTCTCCGTCAAATGACACATTTCTTGGTCTTGCAGGCGCGAGATAAGACGAGCCGGCCGGCCGGAGAGGAGTCTGTTGAATTGATGGAATGGCTAAGAGTTGCTTTTCATTCAAAAACGTGGCAGGAATTGATAAAAAAAAAAAAAAAAGCTCTGCGACCTTCAGGCGCCTTCTTGTTTTAGGTTTCATTTTCATTCGTCTCTGGGTGTCTCTGGATGGACGTTTTGGGGCCAGCAA
>NC_084617.1:9441597-9499097 GCF_033978795.1 Nerophis ophidion | reverse complement strand
TAATCATTCTGTCCAGTTTCCCTCCTGCCCATGCCACGTAAATTCTTTGTTTTTTTATGTCAGTTATTGAGTTTTGTGTTTGGTCCACAGTCATGCCATAGTGGTAGTCTTTGTTATATAGCCAAGTTTTGTACTTCCGCCCTCGTGCGCATCTTTTGTTTCCTTCCTTTTTGTAGTTTGTTAGTATAAGAAATTAGATTAGATTAGATAGTATTTTATTTATTCCGTCGGGAAAATTAAAATTTTCAGCACAATCCCATTGAAGATCAGACAAACATTACAGGGAGACAGAACAGGATCGCTGACGGGTCTGCCGGCTTCCAGCGCCCCTTACAAAAAAGATGAGATACAGGTAAAAAATAGAAGATTAAAATAAAATAAAAAAATCGGTCTTAGCCTGGGCCCTGGAGAGGGGATGCAGACTGAGGCCAAGGGGAAAAAAACAACTCATAGCCATAGCACACATCCCTCTCACATGTGTGTAAGAGGGAAACATCAAACATCAAAGAAGACAAAGGACATCAAAAACATTAAAGCAGCAGATACAACCAGACACTTCTACATACAGCTATGAACAAAAAGTAAAAGAAACATATCCACTGTGGTGAAATAAATACGTACTTACATTCACGTCTCGCTCGTACCAACTTTCCTTTGCATTCCAGAAAAAACAAACTCCAAAGTCCACGTTGTGACACAAGGTACAAAACAGGATGTCCATTTTAGACCCGCACCACCTGCAGTGAGAAAACTCGTCCAAAGGATGGCGCCATAGCACAAACAATAACACAGCTTTTTAGTGTGTTTTATAAAAACTACTTGTTGAACACGAAACATTATGGTGTTTAGCGAAGAATTGTTTTAGTTATATTGTAAAACTTACAAACGTTGCTCGGTGTGATTAATGAAGAATCTTTTCAAGAAAAAACGCTATGGAAAGTTATAAGTACGGTTCAAGGCACAAAACAGGATGACCATTTTCAACCCGCACTGCAGTGAGAAAACTCGTCCAAAGGATGGCGCCATAGCACAAACAATAACACAGCTTTTTAGTGTGTTTTATAAAAACTATTTGTTGAACACGAAACATTATGGTGTTTAGCGAAGAATTGTTTTAGTTATATTGTAAAACTTACAAACATTGCTCGGTGTGATTAATGAAGAATCTTTTCAAGCAAAAACGCTATGGAAAGTTATACTTCCGGTTCAAGGTGTCACATCTATGGGATCATGTTTTGTTTTTGTCATGTTCAGAGTGTTTTTTTGGACAATCAGTTCCTGTTTTCGCACTTCCTCGTTTGTTTTGTTACCATAGCAACTCATTAGTCACGCCCCCTGTCCTCATGTCTCACACCTGTTTGCACTAATCATGTCCATTATTTAAACCTGTAGTTGCCAGGTGGTCAGCCTGGCGACTTTACCTACACTTCCTTCATGTTTAATCATTCTGTCCAGTTTCCCTCCTGCCCATGCCACGTAAGTTCTTTGTTTTTTTATGTCAGTTATTGAGTTTTGTGTTTGTTCCAGAGTCATGCCACAGTGGTAGTCTTTGTTATATAGCCAAGTTTTGTACTTCCGCCCTCGTGCGTGTCTTTTGTTTCCTTCCTTTTTATAGTTTGTTAGTATAATAAATAAATATGTACTTACATTCACGTCTCGCTCGTACCAACTTTCCTTTGCATTCCAGAAAAAAACAAACTCCAAAGTCCACGTTGTGACACAAGGTACAAAACAGGATGTCCATTTTAGACCCGCACCACCTGCAGTGAGAAAACTCGTCCAAAGGATGGCGCCATAGCACAAACAATAGCACACCTTTTTAGTGTGTTTTATTAAAAACTATTTGTTGAACACGAAACATTATGGTGGTTAGCGAAGAATTGTTTTAGTTATATTGTAAAACTTACAAACGTTGCTCGGTGTGATTAATGAAGAATCTTTTCAAGAAAAAACGCTATGGAAAGTTATACTTCCGGTTCAAGGTGTCACGTCTATGGGATCATGTTTTGATTTTGTCATGTTCGGTATTTGATTTTCGGACAATCATTTCCTGTTTTCGCACTTCCTCTTTTGTTTTGTTACCATAGCAACTCATTAGTCACGCCCCCGTCCTCATGTCTCACACCTGTTTGCACTAATCATGTCCTTTATTTAAACCTGTAGTTGCCAGGTGGTCAGCCTGGCGACTTTACCTACACTTCCTTCATGTTTAATCATTCTGTCCAGTTTCCCTCCTGCCCATGCCACGTAAGTTCTTTGTTTTTTTATGTCAGTTATTAAGTTTTGTGTTTGGTCCACAGTCATGCCATAGTGGTAGTCTTTGTTATATAGCCAAGTTTTGTACTTACGCCCTCGTGCGCGTCTTTTGTTTCTTTCCTTTTTGTAGTTTGTTAGTATAAGAAATTAGATTAGATTAGATAGTACTTTATTTATTCCGTCGGGAAAATTAAAATTTTCAGCACAATCCCATTCAAGATCAGACAAACATTACAGGGAGACAGAACAGGATCGCTGACGGGTCTGCCGGCTTCCAGCGCCCCTTACAAAAAAGATGAGATACAGGTAGAAAATAAAAGATTAAAATAAAATAAAAAAATCGGTCTTAGCCTGGGCCCTGGAGAGGGGATGCAGACTGAGGCCAAGGGAAAAAAAACAACTCATAGCCATAGCACACATCCCTCTCACATGTGTGTAAGAGGGAAACATCAAACATCAAAGAAGACAAAGGACATCAAAGACATTAAAGCAGCAGATACAACCAGACACTTCTACATACAGCTATGAACAAAAAGTAAAAGAAACATATCCACTGTGGTGAAATAAATACGTACTTACATTCACGTCTCGCTCGTACCAACTTTCCTTTGCATTCCAGAAAAAACAAACTCCAAAGTCCACGTTGTGACACAAGGTACAAAACAGGATGTCCATTTTAGACCCGTACCACCTGCAGTGAGAAAACTCGTCCAAAGGATGGCGCCATAGCACAAACAATAACACACCTTTTTAGGGTCTCTATCGAACTATTTGTTGCAATGAAACATTATCAGCCCCGTTTCACCGCAGGATTCAAAGCGTAGGAAAAAATTAGCGGAAAATACGGGTAAAGGAAATTAGACTAATCCTGAAGGGAGAGCTTTCTGGAAATGCGGCCCCCAAAAACAATTTAGTTGAATCCTTGCAATGCGATACAATAATATTCTTTTTGTAACTCCCTGTCAGACATTTTCTCCTCCTTGACTCCGCTCAGTGAAAGAGAGAGCAAAAAAGACGGGAGTCAGGTTGAGGATAAACGCACCCGTGGGAGCAAGTCAATGTTTTTCCATTTTATTTCTTTATTTCCCTTCCTCCTGAATGCCGGCCCTCTTGTCTTTCTGACATGTGACGAAAGAAATGTGCGAAAAGGAAATCTCGGGGCCGCAGAGCAGAAGCGAGGCTTCAGGAAGGCGGGAGCCGCCCTGCATGTCACTAAATCAGGTGCACCATCGGCGTCCTGCGCCGCCACGCTTACTTTGCCTCCGCCTTTGTTTGTCTCCTCCGCGCCAGCGTGCGTTTAATTTTGGATGACGAATCACCTTGGCCGTGGTTGGTATTAATCCCCGCTTTTTTATCGCCGGCGTGAGTTCTCTCAGAAGGAGGACGTGCTCGTTAATTATCCCCAAATAAACTCACCTGGAAATTTCCGACACGTCTTCCTGCGTGTCGATGTTGGCTTTATCCTTGTAACATGATTAACCTGCCGGGTTTGGAACGTGTGGGCTGGAAGCTCATATCTGACAAATCATTTCCGTGTGCTGGTGCAAGGGCGGGAAAAAAAAAAAGAGGAAGATTTGCATATGCATGACTTTTAGAATGCAGAAGTATTTCTCTGGCAGCACTATTAAGGGAGTTCTCCATTCAGTGCACACGGAGCGCCGACTGTACAGCATTCTAATGTGGTCATTTGAGGGCTTCTGGTGCACACACACACACACACACACACACACACACACACACACGGATGCACACGGACGCACGCACACACATGCACACACACACGCACACCAAGTAAGAAAACAATGGAGAGCTCAACTACTGCACAAAACTTTAGTTTAGGATGTGTAGCGAAGCCTGCTTTTATATATATATATATATATATATATATATATATATATATATATATATATATATATATATATATATATATATACGTAAAGGTGTGCGTAAAAAGCATAGCAGGTGGAACAAATCAAGTAACCATGGTGACAAAATGAAACAGGAAGTGCCCAAACTAAGGGATCGGAAGAGTCCAAAAATAATCAAAACACACAAAAAGACTCATGAACAAAAACTATGTCTGATCCGGGCGGTGGATCACGACATGTATAAGTATATATATGTATATATATATATATATATATATATATATATATATATATATATATATATATATATATATATATATATATATATATATATATATATATATATATATACATATGTGTATATGTGTGTGTGTGTGTGTATGTATATATATATATGTATATTTATATATATATACACACACGCACACACACACACACACACACACACCAAGTAAGAAAACAATGGAGAGCTCAACTCCTGCACAAAACTTTACTTTAGGATGTGTAGCGAAGCCTGCTTTATATATATATATATATATATATATATATATATATATATATATATATATATATATCCATCCATTTTCTACCGCTTATTCCCTTTCGGGGTCGCGGGGGGCGCTGGCGCCTATCTCAGCTACAATCGGGCAGAAGGCGGGGTACACCCTGGACAAGTCGCCACCTCATCGCAGGGCCAACACAGATAGACAGACAACATTCACACTCACATTCACACACTAGGGCCAATTTAGTGTTGCCAATCAACCTATCCCCAGTTGCATGTCTTTATATATATATATATACGTAAAGGTGTGCGTAAAAAGCATAGCAGGTGGAACAAATCAAGTAACCAAGAGTCCAAAAATAATCAAAACACACAAAAAGACTCATGAACAAAAACTATGTCTGATCCGGGCGGTGGATCACGACATGTATATATATATATGTATATATATATATATATATATATATATATATATATATATATATATTTTTTTTTTTATATATATCGGAAGATTCCAAAAATAATCAAAACACACAAAAAGACTCAAGAACAAAAACTATGTCTGATCCGGGAGACGGATCGCAACATGTATAAGTGTATGTATATATATATATATACATATATATATATATATATATATATATATATATATATATATATATATAGGCCGATCGCGACATGTATTATATATATATATATACAGTATATATATATGTATATATATACATATATATATATATATATATATATATATATATATATATATATATATATATATATATATATAAACATATATATATACATACATATAACATATAACATACATATATATAAACACACACACTTATACATGTCGCGATCCGCCTCCGGGATCAGACATAGTTTTTGTTCTTGAGTCTTTTTGTGTGTTTTGATTATTTTTGGAATCTTCCGATATATATATATATATATATATATATATATATATACATATATATATATATATATATATATATATATATATATATATATATGTATGTATGTATATGTAGGTGTGTAGAGATGAAGTAGTCTTGTGATTTTTCCCACACATACATAGTGCGCTCTACCACTGTATCGAGCACTATTGTCTGGATAATCCAATCAAGATATATATATATATATATATACACACTTATACATGTCGCGATCCGCCTCCCGGAAAAGGCATAGAACTTAAATCTTTAAAAAACGTTATATTGACAGATAGACCTAATTTTGATTAATAGATTTAAACCTTGAATAACAATAACACAAAATAATGACACATTTTAAATATTTTTTTTGACCAAAATCTTGTGGGGTCCCTGGGATCAAGCCTGAGCGGAGGCCTAAATGTATATTTTTATACATATATTGTTTTGGTTTTTAAAATTTTTTATTTTTTTTTAATGGCCCCTGCTTGCGTTGATTTTTCAGTGTGCGGTCCTCGGTGGAAAAAGTTTGGACACCCCTGTGCTACTGCGACTGGTCCTAGTCTAGGTACTACTACTTCTCCCAGTACTGGACTTACTAACAGTCTTACTTTTTTTTAACGTTAATGGTTAAAATCTACTTTGTACATAATTGCAAACTACATTCCATAATATCATCTTTTAAAGTGTGACTTTTTTTGAACCGGCTCTTGTATCGGATTGTTCCATAATGTGTTGGTTTTTATGCATGTTTTACTCACTTAGGTGCACAATTTCAACAAGCTCATTATAACATTTTGAGGCAAAGTCATCAACACCTTCTGGTCCATCCCCCCTTTTAGTCCGTGGGCATTATTATTTTATGGACCATTCGGGGTCCTTTTGTTGCAAAAAAGCTGTGGCAATGTAACATTTTATGGGCATTCATACTGTGCCAAGCTTCTGATGTGCTCCGCCGCCTATTTGTTTATGTCTGGGAGACAGAACCTTGTGATTTATGGTTGGAACGGTGGGGGCGGAAGCCAAGAGGAAGCTGTTCTGTTCCTCGCTCGCTCGCCGTGCAGCGTTCACCCAGATATGCACCCTCGGGCGAGCGAGCCTTTCATTATTTCTTTTGAAACTTTCATCTGAAGTCTCAGAGGGATTAGCCCTCTTGATTCCTGACACAGTCAATGAAAAAAACAAAAAAAAAAACATGCCTGATGTACAGCCAGGGAAGGCACGCTCAGCCCCCCCTCGCCCGCTTTTGCAACAATGTCCCTCGTTTTTCTGCCCATATTGGCTTATTCATGTTTGGCTGGTTAGGAGAAACCCGACAACTGTTATTGAACAATTTATGATCCGTCGCACGTCTTGTTCCTATGGAAACACTTCATTCGGCGGCATGGCGTAGTGCAGGGGTGTCGAACTCAAATACAGAGAGGGCCAGAATTTTAAAACTGAACAAAGCCGCGGGCCAAGGTTTATATAGCGCTTTTTCTCTAGTGACTCAAAGCGCTTTACATAGTGAAACCCAATATCTAAGTTACATTTAAACCGGTGTGGGTGGCACTGGGAGCAGGTGGGTAAAGTGTCTTGCCCAAGGACACAACGGCAGTGACTAGGATGGCGGAAGCGGGAATCGAACCTGCAACCCTCCAGTTGCTGACACGGCCACTCTACCAACCGAGCTAAACCGCCCCAATAAGGGTTGGATTTGGGGGTTAAATCACCATAAATGATTCCCGGGCGAGAAAAAAGTTCAAAGCGGATCCAAGACAGCAGCGAGAGTCCCGTCCACAGGAGACTATCTCAAGCGGAGGCGGATCAGCAGCGTAGCGATGTCCCCAATCAATACAGGCGCGCGGTCCATCCTGGGTCCCGACGAGCGGTCCATCCTGGGTCTCGACTCTGGACAGCCATGGTTATCGGACCGGACCCCCTCCACAAGGGAGGAGGGGACATAGGAGAAAGAAAAGAAGCGGCAGATCAACTGGTCTAAAAAGGAGGTCTATTTAAAGGCTAGAGTATACATATGAGTTTTAAGGTGAGACTTAAATGCTTCTACTGAGGTAGCATCTCGAACTGTTACCGGGAGGGCCTTCCAGAGTACTGGAGCCCGAACGGAAAACGCTCTATAGCCCGCAGACTTTTTTTGGGCTCTAGGAATCACTAATAAGCCGGAGTCTTTTGAACGCAGATTTCTTGCCGGGACATATGGTACAATACAATCGGCAAGATAGGCTGGAGCTAGACCGTGTAGTATTTTATACGTAAGTAGTAAAACCTTAAAGTCACATCTTAAGTGCACAGGAAGCCAGTGCAGGTGAGCCAGTACAGGCGTAATGTGATCAAACTTTCTTGTTCTTGTCAAAAGTCTAGCAGCCGCATTTTGTACCAACTGTAATCTTTTAATGCTAGACATGGGGAGACCCGAAAATAATACGTTACAGTAATCGAGACGAGACGTAACAAACGCATGCATAATGATCTCAGCGTCTTTAGTGGACAAAATGGAGTGAATTTTTGCGATATTACGGAGATGAAAGAAGGCCGTTTTAGTAA
Source organism: Nerophis ophidion (assembly GCF_033978795.1). Taxonomy (NCBI): domain Eukaryota; kingdom Metazoa; phylum Chordata; class Actinopteri; order Syngnathiformes; family Syngnathidae; genus Nerophis; species Nerophis ophidion. The sequence continues at coordinate 9,490,992 of NC_084617.1, read as the reverse complement.
CGCTTTTAATGTGTGACTCAAAGGAGAGAGTTGGGTCGAAGATAATACCCAGATTCTTTACCGTGTCGCCTTGTTTAATTGTTTGGTTGTCAAATGTTAGAGTTGTATCATTAAATAGAGGTCGGTGTCTAGCAGGACCGATAATCAGCATTTCCGTTTTTTTATAGCGCTTTTTCTCTAGTGACTCAAAGCGCTTTACATAGTGAAACCCAATATCTAAGTTACATTTAAACCAGTGTGGGTGGCACTGGGAGCAGGTGGGTAAAGTGTCTTGCCCAAGGACACAACGGCAGTGACTAAGATGGCGGAAGCGGGAATCGAACCTGCAATCCCTCAAGTTGCTGACACGGCCACTCTACCAACCGAGCTAAACCGCCCCACTAAGGGTTGGATTTGGGGGTTAAATCACCATAAATGATTCCCGGGCGCTGCTCCGCTGCTGCTCACTGCTCCCCTCACCTCCCAAGGGGTGATCAAGGGTGATGGGTCAAATGCAGAGAAAAATTTCGCAATAACTAGTGTGTGTGTGACAATCATTGGTACTTTAACGTTAACTTTAAGAACCTTTAACAAATCATAAGTCATGTGACATCTTCCCACTCTATCTATTGAACAAATGAACCTTTTAATAGGGACCCAAACACATTTTTCATTGAATACTGAACAAGCAAGGCTTATATAACTTTATGGTGACGTGCAAAATCGAAGTTCAAATAGTAATAATGATAATAAAAAAAATATCAATGGCCTCCATCCATCCATCCATTTCCTACCGCTTATTCCCTTTTAGGGTCGCGGGGGGCGCTGTCGCCTATCTCAGCTACTATCAATGGCATATCAAATAAAATTTTAATAAAAATGTAATGCCGCTTTTCTATTTGCAGCCTTCTGAGGTAAATATCGAAATAAACTTTTTCCACGGGCTAATCATATATTTGAAAATAAAACAACAATAATGAATGGATCAAACATTGTAGCAAGAGAAAGTGCATGAAAAAAAAAACGTGAATTATTGCTCAGTTTGCTACACTGATTTGCTTTAACACTGCAAAGCTTATATAACGTATCCATCCATTTTCCACCACTTATTCCCTTTCGGGGTCGCGGGGGGGCGCTGGCGCCTATCTCAGCTACAATCGGGCGGAAGGCGGGGTACGCCCTGGACAAGTCGCCACCTCATCGCAGGGCCAACACAGATAGACAGACAACATTCACACTCACATTCACACACTAGGGACAATTTAGTGTTGCCAATCAACCGAGCTTATATAACGTATTAGTGCAAAATAAACTTTCGAAAAACAAACGAAAAAACATCACAAAAATTAAATTTAAATGCCATCCATCCATCCATTTTCTACCGCTTATTCCCTTTCGGGGTCGCGGGGGGGCGCTGGCGCCTATCTCAGCTACAATCGGGCGGAAGGCGGGGTACACCCTGGACAAGTCGCCACCTCATCGCAGGGCCAACACAGATAGACAGACAACATTCACACTCACATTCACACACTAGGGCCAATTTAGTGTTGCCAATCAACCTAGCTTATATAACGTATTAGTGCAAAATAAACTTTCAAAAAACAAACGAAAAAACATCACAAAAATTAAATTTAAATGCCATCCATCCATCCATTTTCTACCGCTTATTCCCTTTCGGGGTCGCGGGGGGGGGGAGGGCGCTGGCGCCTATCTCAGCTACAATCGGGTGGAAGGCGGGGTACGCCCTGGACAAGTCGCCACCTCATCGCAGGGCCAACACAGATAGACAGACAACATTCACACTCACATTCACACACTAGGGCCAATTTAGTGTTGCCAATCAACCGAGCTTATATAACGTATTAGTGCAAAATAAACTTTCGGAAAACAAACGAAAAAGCATCACAAAAATAAAATTCTAATGTAAAATGTAATGCCTCTTTTTTATTTGCAGCCTTCTGAGGTATATATCAACATTTAACTTTTTCCACAAGCTAATCAATTTGAAAATAAAACAACAATGAGGTGTTGGGGGTTTGGAAAGGTGCAATGGTGTATATTGTAGCGTCCCGAAAGAGTTAGTGCTGCAAGGGGGGATTGGGTATTTGTTCTGTTGTGTTCATGTTCTGTTACGGTGCGGTTGTTCTCCCCGAAATGTGTTTGTCATTCTTGTTTGGTGTGACTTCACGGCGTGGCGCATATTTGTAACAGTGTTAAAGTTGTTTATACGGCCACCCTCAGTGTGACCTGTATGCCTTGCATTCTTTTGTGTGTGTGTGTGTACAATCCGCATATAATATGTGACTTGGCCGGCACGCACGCACCTGTCGCTGATTTCGACATCCCGCTTTGCTGCGGGCCCGCAGGCTACGCCCCCTCCACAGTTTGCTAAGAATAACAATGTTATTACAAAGAATAAGAGACCTATTATACTCTGGAAATGTTGGTCTTTCTTAAAATGCACGCGTTTAGTTGTGTTCAGTGTTAAAAAAAAAGTATGGCTCTTAGGGAAATACATTTTAAAATATATGGCTTCTTGGTCTCTCCTCATATAAGTAAATAATTAAGCAAAAAAAAAAAGGACATAAAAAAAAGAGAGAAAAAACCAATAAAGAACTAAGGACCATGCTTAGGACACAAAAACTACCAAAAGGTTCCCGACCCCTGGCGTAGTGGGTAGAGCTGCCGTGCCAGAGACCTGAGGGTTGCAGTTCGATTCCCCCCTATTGACATCCAAATCGCTACCGTTGTGTCCTTGGGCAGGACACTTCACCCTTTGCCCCCGGTGCCGCTCACACTGGTGACTGAATGATTGGTGTTGGGAGGGGCCGTAGGCGCAAACTGGCAGCCAAGCTTCCGTCAGTCTACCCCAGAGCAGTTGTGGCTACTGATGTAGCTTACCACCACCAGGTGTGAATGAATGATAGGTTCCCACTTCGAGTATCTAACGCGATATAAATCTAATCCATCATTATTATTATTACTTGCACAACCCAATTATATCCAAGATGTTGTTTTAATTTAGCTAGCCGGTATCAGTATAGTACCGCGATACTAATGCGTCATCTTCGGTACTATACCGCCTCTAAAAAGTACCGGTATTTATTATTATTTTTTTTTCAGAACTATTTTTTTTTTTTATTTACAATATGTCAGGTTACAACACCGAGGGCATTGTCACGCCAAATTTCTTCTCCCTACAAAAACCTTCCCCCCCCATTTACTTCCGGGGTCATGATTAATACAGACATTTTGTTAACGCTATATTATAAGAATATAGCGCTATATTATAAAAAATATAACGCTATATTATAAAAATATAACGGTATATTATAAAAATACAGACGTTTTGTTAACGCTATATTATAAAAATATAGCGCTATACTATAAAAATATAACGCTATATTATAAAAATATAAGGCTATATTATAAAAATAAGGATGTTTTGTTAACGCTATATTATAAAAATATAACGCTATATTATAAAAATATAACGCTATATTATAAAAATACAGACGTTTTGTTAATGCTATAATCTAAAAATATAACGCTATACTATAAAAATATAACGCTATATTATAAAAATATAACGCTAAATTATAAAAATAAAGACGTTTTGTTAACGCTATATTATAAAAATATAACGCTATATTATAAAATATAACGCTATATTATAAAAATATAACGCTATATTATAAAAATAAAGATGTTTTGTTAACGCTATATTATAAAAAATATAACGCTATACTATAAAAATATAACGCTATATTATAAAAATATAACGCTATATTGTAAATATAAAAACGTTTTGTTAATGCTATATTATAAAAATATAACGCTATATTATAAAAATATAACGCTATATTATAAAAATATAACGCTATATTATAAAAATACAGATGTTTTGTTAACGCTATATTATAAAAATATAACGCTATATTATAAAAATATAACGCTATATTATAAAAATATAACGCTATATTATAAAAATACAGATGTTTGTTAACGCTATATTATAAAAATATAACGCTATACTATAAAATATAATGCTATATCATAAAAATATAACGCTATATTATAAAAATTTAACGCTATATTATAAAAATATAACGCTATATTATAAAATATAACGCTATATTATAAAAATACAGACGTTTTGTTACCTCTATATTATAAAAAAATTTAAAAACTATTTACAAACACAAGCTATGGGATGACATAAGAGGAAACGTGACCCCGGAAATAAATGCGTCATCCCATAGCTTGTGTTTGTAAATTGTTTTTATTTTTTTTTATAATATAGCGTTAACAAGACGTCTGTAATTTTATAATATAGCGTTATATTTTTTATAATATAGCGTTATATTTTTATAATATAGCGTTATATTTTTATAATATAACGTTATATTTTTATAATATAGCGTTATATTTTTTATAATATAGCGTTAACAAAACGTCTGTATTAATCATGACCCCGGAAGTAAATGGGGGGGGGGGGGGGGGAGGTTTTTTTAGGGGAGAAGAAATTTGGCATTACAGCATCTATTAAACAAGACAAAAGGCAAAGAATTTGGACTCAGATCTAAGAGAGAAATGGCCACTTTACTCTCTGTACAGTCCTGCACCACACTCTGCCCCAAGATCGTACTCCTCCTTTTATTTTATTTTATTTTCTTAGCACAAACACAATATTTATTGTACATCGGGCTTTCAATCAGCTGCATTCACAAGACTAAGTTAAGCAGTAAGAAACATTTCAACAATGACTCAATTTCTTGACGAAACATGCAAATCCTTAGATGATTTCAATAGTAGTTTCCTTTTTTTTTTTTTTTCATGATTTCATCATTTTCCCCCAAATAATTGTTCATGCCATCATTTTAGGGTGTTGGGTGTATAGTTTTGAGGAAAATGTATATTTCATTTTGAAATAAGGCTGTAACAAAAAAAAATATGTGAAAAGTAAAGCCTACTTTGGTTTTGTCTTGTCTTGGGGTATTTTTTGTCTTGTGTATTGCATATTTTATTTTGAAAAGCAACTCCTCTTGTTTCAGATCACTTGTCCTTCCTCTTGTGTCCTCAGTCTGACGTCATCCCTGACCTTTGATTATTTCCCCCTGCTTCCTCAGGAAGTGGGTCGTAAACAGCGTTGCCTTCGGTTCCCGAACAGTTCAGAAAGAGTTCCATAAAATAGTTCAAAGACAGTTCCATAAAATACTTCAAAAAAGTTTGTAAAATACTTCAAAAAGAGTCCGTCCGCTTTGTAGTCCCAGTGGAGTTTTACGAGCATTCTTCATGGAAGGTTTCAGCCTTTGTCTTCTTGTCCAGAACACAATGTAATACAACGTTTTTTGTGATGATTTAGAAACAATTATCCTAACATGACATCGCTGGTTTTACGAGAAGAGGAGCACGTTCGGCCCGCTCTGTTTAATTCCTTGCTTCTTGTCTCGTTTAATAGATGTCATCAGTGTTTGAACTTGACGGCGTTCCTCAGGGCACCGCTTTAAATCCTCTCATTTTATTTGTAATGTCATTCAAAACTAATGTAAAGTGTCAAACAACAGAAGAATAAGTTATTTTTACATTTTAACAAAAGTGCAGATAGAACATGATAAAATATAAAGTGAGCAGATATCAACAGTGAATGAACAAGTAGATTAATAATTCATTTTCTACCAGTTGTCCATAATAATGTTGACAAATAATAGAATGAAAATGACACAAATTGTCACCAGACTACTTACTTACTACTAAAAGACAAGTTGTCTAGTATGTTCACTATTTTATTAAAGGACTTAACTGAAATAATAAACATATGTTTCATGTACCCGAAAGATTTTTTGTTAAAATAAAGCCCATAATGCAATTTTTTTGTGGTCATAGACTCGAAATATGTTTTGGTACCGGTACCAAACTATTGGTATTGGGACAAAACTATCACTACATCACTGTTATAGTCTGTTTGCATTGGAGTCAAGTAGAGTAGTGGACCCAACAGATGGAGCTCAAATATAAAAATCAAGCAAAATGGCTCGAGAACAGTCGCTCCGCAATCACACATTGATGGTGGTAAGCTACATTTGTAGCCACAGGTTCCCTGGGTTAGACTGACGGAAACGTGGCTGCCAACTCCTCTTGGCAAAATTGGTGGAATTCAGATAAATGTATTGGCTTTCTGACATGGACTTGTTTCTTCAGCATTGTCCACTCATTTAAGTCAGGGATTTAATTCATTGTAGCCTGATTTAGCCATTTCTTTACACTTTTTGACGTGTGTTTGGGGTCATTGTCCTGTTTGAACACCCAACTGCGTCTAAGATCCAACTCTGGAGAGCGGAGCCGACGGGCCGACGCTGTAGCCCTGCTCAAGATGGCGGCAAGGAGGCGGAGAATGCGGCGGAACAGAGAGGCGGGGCGTGCCGGGAGCGACGCCGCAATCTAGACCAGTATATAAAATTGGAGAAGGAGGAGAGATCGGAAAGGGAAAGAGGTGGAGTGTCCACAGCCATGCAGTGCAGGAAAGAATCAAGAGCAAGCAAAGAGCGACAGAGAACAGCACACGAGAGACGACGACCCGGCCGGCTGAAAGAGCGAGCAGCGGAGAGGAGCTGAAAGAGGGATCCGAGCTGCAGAAAAAAGTTTATTGAAAAATAAAGAGTCAAACCTGTTCTAAAAGCAATGTCCTTCCTGGGTGGTCCACTGAACCCGCATGACGACAGCAAGAGCCTGTCACACCACCTCCGGAGCTGATGGTTTTAGCTTGTCCTGAAGAATTCTTCCACTGTCCCATTTACTCTCTGTAAAGCACCAGTTCCGTTGGCAGCGAAATAGGCCCAGAGCATAATACTGCCACCACCATGCTTGACGGTAGGTATAGTGTTCCTGGGATTAAAAGCCCTCACCTTTTCTCCTCCAAACATATTGCTGGGTATTGTGGCCAAACAGCTCCGTTTTGTTTCATCTGACGCACAGAACTTTCCTCCAGAAGGTCATACCTTTGTCCATGTGACGCTTATGTCCTTCACAAGTGTATGTCAACTTTTATAATTCCATCCAGACTCTACGACAGCAGATTATCTCAAAAAGGAGTACAAACGACAGCGCGTACGCACCGGAGATCCTTTTGGGAATTGCTATCCGCCTGACGACGCATTGCTTCATGGTTCCCCCCCCTTTGAGTTCCCGTTTGTCAGCACTTTTATTGGCGTGCACTTTGCTGCTAAGCAGGTGGAGGCAATCTATTTAGTTTGCCCTTCAGTTATGGTTTACTGTACGCCAGCGCGGACACGAGTGTCTGCGATAATCCCTTAATTAGGCCGTGATGGGACGTTCGTTTAGCATGCAAAGCTGGAAATGTACCCCCCAACCCCCTCCCTCACACACACACACACACACACACACACACACACACACACACACACACACACACACACACACACACACACACACACACACACACACACACACACACACACACACACACACACGCACACACATTCATGTATTTCTAACCTTCTTGAGACCTCTGAAAAATGCCTACCTCTTTACGAACTACCCTTTCTAGATATAAAAAGATTAACAATATTTAATAATATATACATACTTGCAAATATAAAAAAGCTTGTTTTGAAAAATGAGTTGGAATTTTACTAGAAAAACTTAGAATTTTGGAAGTATAATGATAAAAGTCCTCATTTTACTCAACGCTAGTCAAAATTTGTACAAGAAAAACAGAAAATTTGTGCAATACTATGATAAAAGTTGAAATTTTACTCAAAAACAGTAGCAATTTTACAAGAAAAAGCTTAACATTCTAACAATTTTATGAAAGGAGTCGTAATTTTTCTCTGCAAAAATCACAATTTTGTGATAAAACTTTAAAATGTTGGCAATATAATAAAAATTATCGCAATTTTGCTTAGCAAAATGATGACAAAATCATACTTTTACTCCAAAAACTCTCCGCCATTTTACAAGAGCAACAAAAAAATGGCAATAATGTGATAAAAGTCAGAATTTTATATGACAAATGTTACCATTTTACATTGAAAAGTAATAATTTTACATTAAAAAGTAATAATTTTATGAGAAAATACTGCAAAATTTAAGAAAAAAGATATGAGAAATTGTTCCCATTTTTATCAGAAAAAAGCTAACACATTGTGAGAAAAAAGACTGTTTTAGTTAATTTTGTGGTTTGTAATTGGTTTTTAATATTCATTCTTCAGGTTATTACAGTATGTCTTTATATAAATTTTATTTTTATTTTTGTAATTAATTTAGGCCAAAGGAGGCGCATTTGAATTTCTTACACACACTTGTTATTTCATATATTGACCAAATCCCTCCTTTTTGGGACCCCCTTAAATTTTGCTAGATTTCACCACCAGAGACATTCTCTATTAGTTGCAATGGTTTCCCGTATTGGGACCTTGACTTATGTCCTAACTTGTTCACACCTCCTCCTATGGAAGCTAATTTTCCTTGTTGATGTCTTAACAAGGGTAGAAGTCCTCATTTTACTCAACGCTAGTCAAAATTTTACAAGAAAACTGAACATTTGTGCAATACTACGATAAAAGTTGAAATTTTACTCAAAAACAATTTTACAAGAAAAAGCTTAACATTTTTACAATTTTATGAAAGGAGTCGTAATTCTACGATACAAAAATCAAAATTTTATAAGAAAACTTAAAGATTTTTGCAATGTTATAATAAAAATCCGGAATTTTTGGGGGGCAAAATGTTGACAAAAGTCATACATTTACTCAAAAAAAACGTCACTATTTTACAAGAGCAACAAGAAAATGGCAATAATGTGATAAAAGTCAGAATTTTATATGACAAATGTTACCATTTACATTGAAAATTAATAATTTTACATTAAAAAGTAATAATTTTATGAGAAAATACTGCAAAATTTAAGAAAAAAGATATGAGAAATTGTTTCCATTTTTATCAGAAAAAAGCTAACACATTGTGAGAAAAAAGACTGTTTTAGTTAATTTTGTGGTTTGTAATTGTTTTTTAATATTCATACTTCAGGTTATAACAGCATGTCTTTATGTACATTTTATTTTTATTTTTGTAATTAATTTTGGTCTTAACAAGGGTAGAAGTCCTCATTTTACTCAACGCTAGTCAAATTTTACAAGAAAAACTGAACATTTGTGCAATACTACGATAAAAGTTGGAATTTTACTCAAAAACAGTCGCAATTTTGCAAGAAAATGCTTAACGTTTTGGCAAATTTCATGAAAGGAGTCGTTATTTTACGCCACAAAAATCACAATTTTAGAAGAAAACTTCAACATTTTTGCAATGTTATAATAAAATTCGGAATTTTATTTGGCAAAATGTTGACAAAAGTCATACATTTACTCAAGAAAAATGTCACTATTTTACAAGAGCAACAAAAAATGGCAATAATGTGATAAAACTCAGAATTTTATATGACAAATGTCACCATTTTACATTGAAAAGTAATAATTTTACATTAAAAAGTAATAATTTTATGAGAAAATGTTGCAATATTACAGAAACAGAAATATGAGAAATTGTTTCCATTTTTATAAGAAAACATTTTGAGTTTATTTCGAACATGCAAGTATACATGATACATCACAATTCCAGTTTCTCTTTTCAACATGTTCGAAAAGGAGTAGGAAGAAGCAGAGCTTAAAAGTTAACACATTGTGAGAAAAAAGTTTTAGTTTTGTTTTTTTTGTTTGTGATTGTTTTTTAATATTCATTATTTACTTCAGGTTATTACAGTATGTCTCTATATACATTTTATTTGTATTTTTTAATAGATTTTGGCCTAAGAGGGCACATTTCAATTTCTTACACACACTTGTTATTTCATATGTTGACCAGAGGGGAAGCACTGTCAATCTGAAAAATCCCTCCTTTTTGGGACCACCCTAAATTTTGATAAGTTTCACCACCAGGGGTGCAAATGAGACATTCTCTATTAAACGCAATGGTTTTCCGTATTGGGACCATGACTTATGTCCTAACTTGTTCACACCTCCTCCCATGGAAGGTAATTTTCCTTGTTGATGTCTTAACAAGGGTAGAAACACACATATTCTTGTATTTGTTTCCTTGTTGAGTCCTCCGAAAATGCCTACCTCTTTAGGACCAGCCTTTCTAGATATATAAAGATTTGTATTTACAACATTATTAATATATACATACTATGCACATATAATTGTGAAAACTGAGTTGGAATTTCACAAGAAAAATGTCACAGTTTCACAGGAAAAACTTAAAATTTTGGCAGTATTACAATAAAAAGTTGTATTTTTACTCAAGGCAAGTCAAAATTTGACAAGAAAAACTGAACATGTGTGCAATATTATGATGAAAGTTGGAATTTTACTCAATACCTGTCGCAATTTTACAAGAAAATGCTTAACATTCTAACAATTTTATGAAAGGAGTCGTAATTGTTCTCTGCAAAAATCACAATTTTGTGATAAATCTTTAAGATGTTGGCATTATAATAAAAATAATCGCAATTTTGCTTAGCAAAATGATGACAAAAGTCATACTTTTACTCGAAAAAAATTTCCGACATTTTACAAGAGCAACAAAAAAATGGCAATAATGTGATAAAATTCAGAATTTCATATGACAAATGTTACCATTTTACACTGACAAGTAATAATTGTACATTAAAAAGTAATACTTTTTTTTACGAGAAAATGTTACAATATTACAAAAACAGAAATATGACAAATTGTTCGCAATTTTATAAGAAAAAAATCCGGTCCTCATATGGATGGCACTTATCCTTGCTGATGTCTCAAGAAGGGTAGAAATACAAGAACACACAAACACACAAAAGGGTCATAATTTTACTCTACAAAAATCACAATTTTATAAGAAAACTTTAACATTTTTACAGTTTTATAATATTAATCGGAATTTTACATGGCAAAATGATGACAAAAGTTATACTTTTATTCCAAAAAATGTCACCATTTTACAAGAACAACAAAATAAATGGCAATTTTTTGATAAAGTCAGAATTTTATATGACAAATTTCAACGTTTTGCTTTGAAAATGTTAAAAAAAAATTTTTACAGGAAAATGTTACAATATTACAAAAACAGAAATATGACAAATTGTTCGCAATTTTATAAGAAAAAAATCTGAGTATTTTAATTTCTTACACACACTTGTTATTTCATATGTTGACCAGAGAGGGAACACTTCGGTCCTAACTTGTTCATCCGGTCCTCATATGGACGGTACTTTCCCTTGCTGACGTCTCAAGAAGGGCAGAAATACAAGAACTCACACACACACACACAAAAGAGTCATAATTTTACTCTACAAAAATCACAGTTTTATAAGAAAACTTTAACATTTTGACAATTTTATAACATTAATCTGAAATTTTCTTGGCAAAATGATGACAAAAGTCATACTTTTACTCTAAAAAATGTCACCATATTACAAGAACAACAAAAAAATGGCAATGTTGTGATAACAGTCAGAATTTTATATGACAAATGTCACCATTTTGCATTGAACATTTTCCATAAAAATGTATTTTACGAGAAAATATTGGAATATTACAGAAAAAAAAATATGACAAACTGTTCCCAATTTTTAAAGAAAAGAATCAACACATTATGAGAAAAAAAACTAAACATTTTAATTTCTTACACACACTTGTTATTTCATATGTTGACCAGAGGGGGAGCACTTCGGTCCTAACTTGTTCATCCGGTCCTCATATGGACGGTACTTTTCCTTGTTGACGTCTCAAGAAGGACAGAAATACAAGAACACACAAACACACAAAAGAGTCGTAATTTTACTCTACAAAAATCACAATTTTATAAGAAAACTTTAACATTTTGACAATTTTATAACATTAATCGGAATTTTACATGGCAAAATGATGACAAAAGTTTTACTTTTATTCCAAAACATGTCACCATTTTACAAGACCAAAAAATGGCAATATTGTGATACAGTCAGAATTTTATGACAAATTTTGACATTTTGCTTTGAAAATGTTAAAAAATATATTTTTACAGGAAAATGTTACAATATTACAAAAACAGAAATATGACAAATTGTTCGCAATTTTATAACAAAAAAATCTGAGCCATTTAATTTCTTACACACACTTGTTATTTCATATGTTGACCAGAGGGGGAGCACTTCGGTCCTAACTTGTTCATCCGGTCCTCATATGGACGGTACTTTTCCTTGTTGACGTCTCAAGAAGGACAGAAATACAAGAACACACAAACACACAAAAGAGTCGTAATTTTACTCTACAAAAATCACAATTTTATAAGAAAACTTTAACATTTTTACAGTTTTATAATATTATTCAGACTTTTTCTTGCCAAAATGATGACAAAAGTCATACTTTTACTCTAAAAAATGTCACCATTTTACAAGAAAAACAAAATAAATGGCAATGTTGTGATAACAGTCAGAATTTTATATGACAAATGTCACCATTTTGCATTGAAAATTTTCCATAAAAATGTATTTTACGAGAAAATATTGCAATATTACAGAAAAAGAAATATGACAAACTGTTCCCAATTTTAAAAGAAAAGAATCAACACATTATGAGAAAAAAAACTAAACATTTTAATTTCTTACACACACTTGTTATTTCATATGTTGACCAGAGGGGGAGCTCTTCGGTCCTAACTTGTTCATCCGGTCCTCATATGGACGGTACTTTTCCTTGTTGGCGTCTCAAGAAGGGTAGAAATACAAGAACACACAAACACACAAAAGAGTCGTAATTTTACGCCACAAAAATCACAATTTCATAAGAAAACTTTAACATTTTGACAATTTCATAATATTAATCTGAATTTTTATTGGCAAAATGATGACAAATGTCATACTTTTACACTCAAAAATTTCACCATTTTACAAGAACAAAAAAATTGCAATATTGTGATAAAAGTCAGAATTTTATATGACAAATTTTGACATTTTGCTTTGAAAATGTTAAAAAAAATTTTTTTACAGGAAAATGTTACAATATTACAAAAACAGAAATATGACCAATTGTTCGCAATTTTATAAGAAAAAAATCAGAGCATTTTAATTTCTTACACACACTTGTTATTTCATATGTTGACCAGAGGGAGGAGCACTTCGGTCCTAACTTGTTCATCCGGTCCTCATATGGATGGCACTTTTCCTTGTTGACGTTTCAAGAAGGTTAGAAATACAAGAACACACAAACACACAAAAGAGTCGTAATTTTACTCTACAAAAATCACAATTTTATAAGAAAACTTTAACATTTTTACAGTTTTATAATATTAATCGGAATTTTATTCGGCAAAATGATGACAAAAGTTATACTTTTAGTCCCAAAAATGTCACCATTTTACAAGAACAAAAAAATGGCAATATTGTGATACAGTCAGAATTTTATGACAAATTTTGACATTTTGCTTTGAAAATGTTAAAAAAAAATTTTTTACAGGAAAATGTTACAATATTACAAAAACAGAAATATGACAAATTGTTCGCAATTTTATAAGAAAAAAATCTGAGCCATTTAATTTCTTACACACACTTGTTATTTCATATGTTGACCAGAGGGGGAGCACTTTGGTCCTAACTTGTTCATCCGGTCCTCATATGGACGGTACATTTCCTTGTTGACGACAGAAATACAAGAACACACAAACACACAAAAGAGTCGTAATTTTACTCTACAAAAATCAAAATTTTATAAGAAAACTTTAACATTTTGACAATTTTATAACATTAATCGGAATTTTTCTTGGCAAAATGATGACAAAAGTCATACTTTTACTCTAAAAAATGTCACCATTTTACAAGAACAACTAAATAAATGAATATTTTGTGATAAAGTCAGAATTTATATGACAAATTTCCACATTTTGCTTTGAAAATGTTAAAAAAATTTTTTTTACGTGAAAATGTTACAATATTACAAAAACAGAAATATGACAAATTGTTCGCAATTTTATGAGAAAAAAATCTGAGCATTTAAATTTCTTACACACACTTGTTATTTCATATGTTGACCAGAGGGGGGAGCACTTCGGTCCTAACTTGTTCATCCGGTCCTCATATGGACGGTACTTTTCCTTGTTGACGCTTCAAGAAAGGTAGACATACAAGAACACACAAACACACAAAAGAGTCGTAATTTTACTCTACAAAAATCACAATTTTATAAGAAAACTTTAACATTTTGACAGTTTTATAATATTAATCGGAATTTTTTCTTGGCAAAATGATGACAAAAGTCATACTTTTACTCCAAAAAATGTCACCATTTTACAAGAACAACAAAATAAATGGGAATTTTGTGATAAAGTCAGAATTTTATATGACAAATTTCGACATTTTGCTTTGAAAATGTTAAAAAAAAATTTTTTACGAGAAAATGTTACAATATTACAAAAACAGAAATATGACAAATTGTTTGCAATTTTATGAGAAAAAAATCAGAGCATTTTAATATCTTACACACACTTGTTATTTCATATGTTTACCAGAGGGGGAGCACTTCGGTTCTAACTTGTTTATATGGTCCTCATATGGACGGTACTTTTCCTTTTTGATGTCTCAAGAAGGGTAGAAATACAAGAACTCACCAACACACAAAAGAGTCGTAATTTTACTCTACAAAAATCACAATTTTATAAGAAAACTTTAACATTTTTACAGTTTTATAATATTATTCGGAATTTTTCTTGGCAAATTGATGACAAAAGCTATACTTTTACTCTAAAAAATGTCACCATTTTACAAGAACAACGAAAAATGGCAATGTTGTGATAACAGTCAGAATTTTATATGACAAATTTTGACATTTTGCTTTGAAAATGTTAAAAAAAATTTTTTTACAGGAAAATGTTACAATATTACAAAAACAGAAATATGACCAATTGTTCACAATTTTATAAGAAAAAAATCTGAGCATTTTAATTTCTTACACACACTTGTTATTTCATATGTTGACCAGAGGGAGGAGCACTTCGGTCCTAATTTGTTCATCCGGTCCTCATATGGACGGTACTTTTCCTTGTTGACATCTCAAGAAGGGTAGACATACAAGAACACACAAACACACAAAAGAGACATAATTTTACTCTACAAAAATCACAATTTTATAAGAAAACTTTAACATTTTGACAATTTTATAACATTAATCGGAATTTTTCTTGGCAAATTGATGACAAAAGTCATACTTTTATTCCCCAAAAATGTCACCATTTTACAAGAACAAAAAAATGGCAATATTGTGATGAAGTCAGAATTTTATCTGACAAATTTCCACATTTTGCTTTGAAAATGTTGAAATTTTTTTTTTACGTGAAAATGTTACAATATTAAAAAAACAGAAATATGACAAATTCTTCGCAATTTTATAAGAAAAAAAATCTGAGCATTTTAATTTCTTACACACACTTGTTATTTCATATGTTGACCAGAGGGGGAGCACTTCGGTTCTAACTTGTTTATATGGTCCTCATATGGACGGTACTTTTCCTTGTTGACGTCTTAAGAAGGGCAGAAATACAAAAACTCACACACACACACAAAAGAGTCATAATTTTACTCTACAGAAATCACAGTTTTATAAGAAAACTTTAACATTTTGACAATTTTATAACATTAATCGGATTTTTTCTTGGCAAAATGATGACAAAAGTCATACTTTTATTCCAAAAAATGTCACCATTTTACAAGAACAAAAAAAATTGGCAATATTGTGATAAAGTCAGAATTTTATACGACAAATTTCAACGTTTTGCTTTGAAAATGTTAAAAAAAAATGTTTACAGGAAAATGTTACAATATTACAAAAACAGAAATATGACCAATTGTTTGCAATTTTATAAGAAAAAAATCTGAGCATTTTAATTACTTACACACACTTGTTATTTCATATGTTGACCAGAGGGGGAGCACTTCGGTCCTAACTTGTTCATCCGGTCCTCATATGGACGGTACTTTTCCTTGTTGACGTCTCAAGAAGGGCAGAAATACAAGGACACACACACACACACACACACACACACACACACACACACACACACGCACACACACACACACACACTCGTCCTAGCCAGCAGTGGCATGGAGGCCGGCGCTAATGATCTCAGCAAGTGGCATCAATTCATTGGAGCGCTGCATCAAGTGCACATTAATCTTGCCGCTGATCCAGTTGATAAATGACCCCCGCGAGGAGGCCCCTGGCACATCCCGCCTTAATTACGCTGCGTGAGGGAGCCACACCGGGGAGGTGCTGAGGAAAGGGTAGGGGCCCACATCTGGGGGCCCAAGAACCAACGTGCTCTAACGCCATCCAGACCTTGGGAGAAACGTCCCCAATGCAAACAGACTATAACAGTGATGTAGTGATGGTTTTGCCCCGATACCATGAGTTTGGTACCGGTACCAAAACATATTTTGAGTCTATGAAATACTTTTCTTAATAAAGGGGACCACAAAAAATTGCATTATGGGCTTTATTTGAACAAAAAATCTTTAGGGTACATTAAACATATGTTTATTATTTCAGTTAAGTCCTTAAATAAAATAGTGAACGTACTAGACAACTTGTCTTTTAGTAGTAAGCAAGTAGTCTGGTGACATTTTGTGTCATTTTTCATTCTATTATTTGTCAACATTATTATGGACAACTGGTAGAAAATGAATTATTAATCTACTTGTTCATTCACTGTTGATATCTGCTCACTTTATATTTTATCATGTTCTATATGCACTTTTGTTAAAATGTGAAAAATAACTTATTCTTCTGTCGTTTGATATTTTACATTAGTTTTGAACGATATCACAAAGAAAATGAGAGGACTTAAAGCGGTGCCCTGAGGAACGCCGTCAGGTTCAAACACTGATGACATCTATTAAACGAGACAAGAAGCAAGGAATTAAACAGACCTGCCGAACGTGCTCCTCTTCTCGTAAAACCGGCGATGTCATGTTAGGATAATTGTTTCTAAATCATCACAAAAAACGTTGTGTTCTGGACAAGAAGACAAAAGGCTGAAACCTTCCAAGACGAATGCTCGTAAAACTCCACTGGGACTACAAAGCGGACGGACTCTTTTTGAAGTATTTTACAAACTTTTTTTTGAAGTATTGTATGGAACCGTCTTTGAACTATTTTATGGGACTCTCTTTGAACTATTTTATGGAACTCTTTTTGAACTGTTCGGGAACCGAAGGCAACGCTGTTAACGACCCACTTACCTGAGGAAGCAGCTGTGGGAAGGAGGGGGGGTCAAAAAGGGCGAATAAATGCCATCCACGCAAAAGAATCCTTAAAAGTTGCAAGTGGAAGGAATTTTAGAGGAAAGGAGTATTTTTCTCTCCTACGACCGTGCGGTAATTGTGCTGTTTTTCAATCCCACAGTTGGTGTTGTGTTGCATCAGTCCAACATCAACATCCTGCAGATAGAACAACACAGCGGCTATGTGAGTAAATAACGGAGGGAAAAAAACAAAACCAAAAAAAAAAAAACAGCCTTTGCTTCTCAAACTTTACTTTTGCCAAGACAGAGAGGCCAACATTTTTAAAGGCCTACTGAAACCCACGACTACCCACCACGCAGTCTGATAGTTTATATATCAATGATGAAATGTTAAAATTGCAACACGTGCCAGTTTACTAAAGTGCAATTTTAAATTTCGCGCCGAAAAAAATCCCGCTGAAAACGTCTCGGTATGATGCGCGTGACGTCACGGGTTGTAGAGGACGTTCCCAGCTATGAGTCGTCTGTTTTTCATCGCAAAATTCCACAGTATTCTGGACATCTGTGTTGCTGAATATTTTGCGATTTGTTCAATGAACAATGGAGACATCAAAGAAGACAGCTGTAGGTGGGAAGCGGTGTAGCAACACAAACACAGCCGGTGTTTCATTGTTTACATTCCCGAAAGATGACAGTCAAGCTTTACTATGGAACAGAGCGGTCATGAAGAAATACGATCATGTGTTCTTACGGACTGTATTGATCTATATTGATATATACTGTATATATTGTGTTTTTTATATTGATTTATGAATTATTATTATTATTTTAATTTCTTGTGCGACCCGGTACCAATCGGTTCGCGGACCGGTACCAGTGGTTGGGGACCACTGATCCATCTTATGTATTTTTATTGTTATTTTATTAATATTATTACTATTTTAATCATGTTTTTTTTAAGTCCATTTTAATTTTAAAAATATATATTAAATAATTGTATAAGTAAATCTATATTTGTTTTAAAAAAAGAACACTTGTATATTCCCTTAGAACTATGGCTCGGTTGGTAGAGCAGCCATGCCAGCAACTTGAGGGTTGCAGGTTCGATCCCCGCTTCCGCCGTCCTAGTCACTGCCGTTGTGTCCTTGGGCAAGGCACTTTACCCACCTGCTCCCAGTGCCACCCACACTGGTTTAAATATAACTTAGATATTGGGTTTCACCATGTAAAGCGCTTTGAGTCTCTAGAGAAAAAGCGCTATATAAATATAATTCACTTCACTTCACAACTATTATCTATCGTATGTATTATTAATGTTAATTATTAGTATCATTTTAATTTCTTGTGCGACCCGGTACCAATCGGTTCGCGGACCGCTACCAGTGGTTGGGGACCACTGATCCATCTTATGTAGTATTATTGTTATTTTAATAATATTATTACTATTTTAATCATGTTTTTTTCAAAGTCCATTTTATTCTGAAAAATATATTTAAATAACTGTATGAGTAAATCTATATTTGTTTTAAAAAAAGAACACTTGTATATTCCCTTAGAACTATGGGGCGGTATAGCTCGGTTGGTAGAGCGGCTGTGCCAACAACTTGAGGGTTGCAGGTTCGATCCCCGCTTCCGCCGTCCTAGTCACTGCCGTTGTGTCCTTGGGCAAGGCACTTTACCCACCTGCTCCCAGTGACACCCACACTGGTTTAAATGTAACTTAGATATTGGGTTTCACCATGTAAAGCGCTTTGAGTCACTAGAGAAAAAGTGCTATATAAATATAATTCACTCCACAACTATTATCTATCGTATGTATTATTAATGTTAATTATTTTATTATTATTACTATTTTATTATCTGCGATGAGGTGGCGACTTGTCCAGGGTGTACCCCGCCTTCCGCCCGATTGTAGCTGAGATAGGCGCCAGCGCCCCCCCGCCACCCCAAAAGGGAATAAGCGGTAGAAAATGGATGGATGGATGGACTATTTTATTATTATTTTTTAAAATTATATTTTATTTAATTAAACCAACTAAAATTGTGTCTTCGCCCAACTGTACAAAGAAATTAAAAATAAAAAGTAATTTAGCTTTGTTATTAAGAACCTATGAATGTGAGCGTGAATGTTGTCTGTCTATCTGTGTTGGCCCTGCGATGAGGTGGCGACTTGTCCAGGGTGTACCCCGCCTTCCGCCCGATTGTATCTGAGATAGGCGCCAGCGCCCCCCGCCACCCCAAAAGGGAATAAGCGGTAGAAAATGGATGGATGGATGGACTATTTTATTATTATTTTTTAAAATTATATTTTATTTATTTAAACCAACTAAAATTGTGTCTTCGCCCAACTGTACAAAGAAATTAAAAATAAAAAGTAATTTAGCTTTATTATTAAGAACCTATGAATGTGAGTGTGAATGTTGTCTGTCTATCTGTGTTGGCCCTGCGATGAGGTGGCGACTTGTCCAGGGTGTACCCCGCCTTCCGCCCGATTGTAGCTGAGATAGGCGCCAGCGCCCCCCGCGACCCCGAAAGGGAATAAGCGGTAGAAAATGGATGGATGGATGGATTAAGAACCTATTCTTGATATCCGTATGGCTTGACCGACGTCTAAACCTCCTCGTCAACGTGTGACCTGATGGATTTATTTTGGGTTAATTGGCGACCCCGAAAGGGACACGCGGTAGAAAACAGATGGATGGATGGTGTCCATTTTCATCCCCCAGCAAAGCTACTGTTTCCTACCTGCAGAAAATGTGTTTGTGTTGTACAGTAGATGGACTATCAGTACGTCTGCTCCCTTCATGGATCAGGCTGATTGCTTGCATCCTGATCAGCTGGCGTCCTCATCCGATTATAAAGTCGGGATGCCAAAAGGTCATCTGGAAACGGGTCAAAGCCCAAAGGAGTCCTCTTAAGTGGCGGCGGGGAGGCAGCTGAATTTAATACGCATCCATCACTTTTATCATCTAATTAGCGGCCGGCGAGGCAGCCCGGTCAACACTGCT
Source organism: Nerophis ophidion (assembly GCF_033978795.1). NCBI lineage: Eukaryota > Metazoa > Chordata > Actinopteri > Syngnathiformes > Syngnathidae > Nerophis > Nerophis ophidion. The sequence goes on along the minus strand of NC_084617.1, from coordinate 9,470,740 downwards.
GGGAAGCGGAATTATCGATCCGGTTAAAGGACGGTATCTATCACCTCCACCTCGCCTGGACGTCAGCGCGTACGAAGCACGCGGGTGACATTCGAGAGGCGGACGTCATGGACGACTTAACGGAATGTTTAGTGCAACAATGGTAAACAATAACAATAATGGCAAAATAGTCAATTCTAAGACTCTGAGAAGGGTACTTCGTGACCTATGGGTTGGACCCACTGCAGTTCGCCTACAGAGCCAACAGGCTGTGAACCTGACCCTCCACTTCATCCCAGGAACCTTAGCTAGGATCCTGTTTGTGGACTTCAGCTCTGCCTTCAACACCGTCCTCCCTGGACTGCTACGAGGCAAACTCTACCAGCTCAGCTTGCCCGACTCTCTCTGCAGTTGGATGAATGACTTCCTGACAGACCGAAGACAGCACGTACGGCTGGGGAAGATTGTCTCGGACAATCGAACCATGAACACTGGTGCTCCTCAGGGCTGTGGAGAGAGCTGACTCCACCCTCGGTCGCCCACCAACTCTCGGTCAGTGTCCAGTTCGCATGGACTGATCCCCTCACTCCTCAGGCAGGAGACTACGGTCCATCCAGACCCACACCTTCCGCCACCTGAACAGTTTTTTCCCCTCGGCCATCAGGCACATGAATAATAACAAAATCTAACAAGATGAGCGTTTAGAACTCCCTCTGCAGTTGGCTCAATGACTTCCTGACAGACCGAAGACAGCATGTGCAGCCGGGGATGATTGTCTCGGACATTCAAACCACGAACACTGGTACTCCTCAGGGCTCTGTAGAGAGCTGACTCCACCCTCGGTCGCCCACCAACTGTCGGTCAGTGTCCAGTTCGCATGGACTGATCCCCTCACTCCTCAGGTAGCAGACTACGGTCCATCCAGACCCACACTTTCCGCCAACTGAACAGTTTTTCCCCTCGGCCATCAGGCACGTGAACAATAACAAGATCTAACAAGATCAGCGTTTAGGACTCCCTCTGCAGTTGGATCAATGACTTCCTGACAGACCGATGACAGCACGATCGGCTGGGGAAGATTGTCTCGGACAACACTGGTACTCCTCAGGGCTGTGTAGAGAGCTGACTCCACCCTCGGTCGCCCACCAACTCTCGGTCAGTGTCCAGTTCGCATGGACTGATCCCCTCACATCTCAGGCAGGAGACTACGGTCCATCTAGACCCACACTTTCCGCCACCTGAACAGTTTTTACCCTCGGCCATCAGGCACATAAACAATAACAAACTCTAACAAAATCAGCGTGCCCGACTCCATCTGTAGTTGGATCAATGACTTCCTGATAGACCGTAGACAGCACGTACGGCTGGGGAAGATTGTCTCGGACAGTCAAACCACGAACACTGGTACTCCTCAGATTGTGTACTTGCCCCCTGGCTCTTCTCTCTGTATACAAACTGCTGCTCATCCAGTCACCAGTCCGTAAAGCTTCTCAAGTTTTCGGATGACAATACTCCAACACCGAGTGGAAGACCAAGAAGGTTTAAATAGTCCCTGTCTGATTGACACCAGGTGTGGCCAGGGGCCAATCGGCCACAGCTGAGGAAATTCTTCATTTTAGCTTCTGTTTTTTCAATGAAGAATATTTGTGAAATATTTCTTCAAATTTATGATTAAAATTCAAAAAAAATATTCTGGCAAATCTAGAAAGTCTGTAAAATCAAATTTAAATCTTCTTTCAAAGTCTTTTGAAATTCTTTTAAATGTTTTGTTCTGGAAAATCTAGAATGAATAATGATTTGAATTTGTTAGAAATATAGCTTGGTCCAATTTGTTATATATTCTAACAAAGTGCAGATTGGATTTCAACCTTTTTAAAACATGTCATCAAAATTCAAAAATGAATCTTAATCAGGAAAAATGACTAATGATGTTCCATAAATTCTTTTTTTAATTTTGTCAAAAAGATTCGTATTAGCTAGTTTTTCTTTTCATTTTTTTCGGTTGAATTTTGAAATTTAAAGAGTCGAAATTTGAAGATAAACTATGTTTCAAAATTTAATTTTCATTTTTTTTCGTGTTTTCTACTCTTTTAAACCGTTCAATTAAGTGTTTTTTTTCATCATTTATTCTCTACAAAAAAAATTTACGCAAAAGAAAAAAAAATGTACGACGGAATGACAGACAGAAATACCCTTTTTTATATATATATATATATATATATATATATATATATATATATATATATATATATATAGATATATTTATTAAAGGTAAATTGAGCAAATTGGCTATTTCTGGCAATTTATTTTAGTGTGTATCAAACTGGTAGCACTTTGCATTAATCAGTACCCAGGAAGTAGCTCTTGCTTTCAAAAATGTTGGTGACCCCTGCTCTAGTACCTGTCGCTGCTGCTTATAACAGAGCGACAGGTGATTACATAACAAGGCCCAGGTGGACCATCTACCCACCTGTCGCCGATTTCGAGGCCGGTCCTGGCACACCCTAGCTCGCTGCAGGCCCACAGGCCACTCCCCCTCCACAGTTAGCTTCAGAATAACAATGTTAATACAAAGAATAAGAGACTTATTATACTCTAGAAATGTTGGTCTTACTTAAAAATGCACGTGTTTAGTTGTGTTGGGTGTTAAAAATATATTATATGACATATATTTTTAAATATTTGGCTTCTTGGCTCTCTCAGCCAAAAAGGTTCTTGACCCCTGCGGAGTCGTTGGTCTCTGACGGAGACGACCCGGGACGACGACAGAGTTCGGCATCAAACAGGGTTTTCCGCGGAGAGCAGAATATCAAGGTGGGAAGGCGCAGCACCTGAGCTGTAAATATGTTACCGAGGGGCCGGCGGTCTGATGTATGTCGCCGTGACAGCGCGAGAAATTGTGCAGGAGCCGCTCCAGAGGGTTTTGGACTGGAATTATCTTCCAGAGGTTGTGGCAGCAAAAAAAAAAAAAAAAATCTCCACGGTGCTTTGTTATTGTGCACCAATTGGAGGAACCTAACACAGGTGTGGTCGGGTGTTGTGTATCCTCATCTCACACACGTTGCTCCGATTTTCAGAAAAAAAGGCGCTCAAATGCTTACTTTGAGTTTTTTTATGGCGTTGGAGCTAAAGGAGTCCACCAATCCGGTGGTAAAAACAAAACATGAGGCTTTGCTACAGGTCCAGAAATAAAGCCTGTCAATAATCCATCCGTGAGCTACAGACAGGGTGGAGTGGAATATAGGTTAGCCTCTGTGTTTCTTCCTGACCTATTTCATCCCGACAAGCCTGCCAATTAAATCTTATTAAATCTATATTTGTTTAATTAATTCTGTTATTAAAAACCAAAAAAAAAAACACTTGTATATTCCTTTGTAGCAATCATCTGTCTTTTGTAGTCTTAGTGTCAATTATTTTACTATTATTATAACTTTTTTATTATTATGATTTTTGAATTCACTTTTATTTTGGAAATATATATTTAAACAATTGTATAAGTAATTCTATATTTGTTTTAGTCATTCTGTAATTTAATTTAAAAAATTTCCCTTGTATATTACCTTATAACTGTCATCTATTTTATGTAGTAATATGGTTCATTATTTTACAAAGTTTGTATCATTATTATTATTTTATTTTGAAAAATGTATTTAAATAATTGTATTAGTAAATCTATATGTTTTTTAGTCATTCTGTAATTAGATTAAAAATAAAAAACACTTGTATATTCCCTTGTAACTATCATCTGTCTTTTGTAGTCTTATTGTCAACTATTTTACTATTATTATTACGATTTTATTATTATGATTTTTAAATTCCATTTTATTTTGGAAATATATATTAAAATAATTGTATAAGTAAATCTATATTTGTTTTAGTCCTTGTGTGATTAAATAAAAACAACAACACTTGTATTTTCCCTTGTAACGATCATCTATCTTATGTAGCATTATTGTTAATTATTGTATTGTTATTATACTTATTTTTATTATGTTTTTAATGCCATTTTATTTTGAAAAATATAATTAAATAATTGTATTAGTAAATCTATATTTGTTTAATTAATTCTGTAATAAAAAAAAACACCTCTATATTCCCATGTAACAATCATATGTCTTTTGTAGTCTTATTGTCAATTATTTTACTATTATTATTACTTTTTTATTATTGTGAAATTTAAATTCCATTTTATTTTGGAAATATATATTTAAATAATTGTATAAGTAAATTTATATTTGTTTTAGTCATTCTGTAATTAAATAAAAACAACAACACTCGTATTTTCCCTTGCAACGATCATCTGTCTTATGTAGTATTATTGTTAATTATTGTATTGTAATTATACTTATTTTTATTATGTTTTTAATACCAATTTATTTTGAAAAATATAATCAAAAAATTGTATAAGTAAATCTATATTTATTTAATCAATAATTAATTCTGTTACTAAAAACAAAAAACACTTTTATATTCCCTTGTAGTAATCATCTGTCTTTTGTAGTCTTATTGTCAATTATTTTACTATTATTACTTTTTTATTATTATGATTTTTAAATTCCATTTTTTGGGGTAAATATATATTTAAATAATTGTATAAGTAAATCTATATTTGTTTTAGTCATTCTGTAATTAAAGAAAAACAACACTTATATTTTCCCTTGTAACAATCATCTATCTTATGTAGTATTATTTTTTATTATTGTATTGTTATTATATATTTTTTATAATGTTTTTAATATTATTTTATTTTGAAAAATACAATTAAATTATTTGTTCAGTAAATTTATATTTGTTTAATTAATTCTGTAGTAAAAAAACACTTGTATATTCTCTTGTAACAATCATCTCTTATGTAGTCTTATTGTCAATTATTTTACTATTATTATTATGATTTTATTATCATGATTTTTAAATTCCATTTTATTTTGGAAATATATATTTACATAATTGTATAAATCAATATATATTTGTTTTAGTCCTTCTGTGATTAAATAAAAAAAACAACAACACTTGTATTTTCCCTCGCAACGATCATCTATCTTATGTAGTATTATTGTTAATTATTCTATTGTTATTATACTTATTTTTATTATGTTTTTAATACCATTTTATTTTGAAAATATAATTAAAAAATTGTATGAGTACATCTATATTTGTTTAATTAATGTTGTAATTAAAAACAAAAACAAAAACACTTGTATATTCCCTTGTAACTATCATCTGTCATTTGCAGTGTTATTGTCAATTATTTTACTATTATTTTTACTTTTTTATTATTATCTTTTTTAAATTCCATTTTATTTTGGAAATATATATTTAAATAATTGTATAAGTAAATCTATATTTGTTTTAGTCATTCTGTAATTATTGGCAACACTAAATTGGCCCTAGTGTGTGAATGTGAGTGTGAATGTTGTCTGTCTATCTGTGTTGGCCCTGCGATGAGGTGACGACTTGTCCAGGGTGTACCCCGCCTTCCGCCCGATTGTAGCTGAGATAGGCGCCAGCGCCCCCCGCGACCCCAAAAGGGAATAAGCGGTAGAAAATTGAAATGGATTCTGTAATTAAATAAAAACAACTACATTTGTATTTTCCCTTGTAACGATCATCTATCTTATGTAGTATTATTGTTAATTTTTGTATTGTTATTATATTTATTTTTATAATGTTTTAATACCATTTTATTTTGAAAAATATAATTAAATTATTTGTTAAGTAAATTTATATTTGTTTAATTAATTCTGTAATAAAAAAACACTTGTATATTCTCTTGTAAATATCATCTGTCTTATGCAGTCTTATCGTCAATTATTTTACTGTTATTATTACTTTTTTATTATTATCTTTTTAAAATTCCATTTTATTTTGGAAATATATATTTAAAAAATATTTGTGTAAGAAAATCTGTATTTGTTTTAGTCATTTTGTAGTAAAAAAACAACTAAATAACTTGTATTTTCCCTTGTAACGATCATCTATCTTATGTAGTATTATTGTTAATATTGTATTATTATTATATTATTTTACTATGTTTTTAATACCATTTTATTAAGAAAAATATACTTAAATAATTGTATAAGTAAATTTATATTTGTTCAATTAATTCTGTAATTAAAAACAAAAACACACTTGTATATTCCCTTGTAACTATCATCCATCTTATGTAGTATTATGATTAAATATTTTATTATAATGTTTTTTTAAATTCTATTTTATTTTGAAAAATACATTTCAATAATTGTATAAGTGAATCTATATTTGTTTTAGTCACTGTAATGAAATTAAAAAACAATACTTTTATATTCCTTGTAACTATCATCTTTCTTATGCAGTCTCATTGTTTATTATTTTATCATTATGTTTTTTAAATTCTATTTTATTTTGAAAAATATATATAAATATTGTATAAGTAAATCTATATTTGTTTTAGTCAAAACAACAGAAAAAAAACAAATTTGTATTCCTTGTAACGATCATCTATCTTATGTAGTCCATCCATCCATTTTCTACCGCTTTACCTGGGGCTCGCTGGTATTGTTGTTAATTATTGTAGTATTATTATTACTATTTTATGTTTTTTAAATTCCACTTCGTCAAATATATTTAAATAATTGTATAAGTAAATCTATATTTGTTTAATTTATTCTGTAATGAATAATATAAAAAACAACAACACTTGTATATTCCCATGTAACTATAATTTATCTAATGTAGTTGTCATGATCCGCGGCTCAGAACATGTCATATTCTGGTTTTGTTCTGTTTGTATATCACATCCTGTTTGGTTTTTGTCTTCCTTAGTTCCTTTTGGCACTTCCTGTTTGTTTCCGTTGCCATAGCCAAGCATTAGTGTCACCTGCATCTTGTTTTTCCACGCGCACCTGCTCTGTGATTATCTCCTTTATTTAAGCCTGCCCTTTTTGTTCATTCACTCTCGCAGTCTAGTTTGCTGTGTGATGCAACAGGTGACGTCGATATCCCCGATTGTGGTAATAGACTTTTTGTATTCATTAACTTCCACGCAATTCCTCTGTTTGTTTCCCTAGCTTACATGCTAGCGCCTTTAGTTTCTTCTAGCTCCCATGCTAGCTCTTTTTGTTTTGTCTCTAGTGCCTTTGTGCAAGTTTTTAAGTTCCTAGTCTGTTTTGTTAGTATTAATAAATAATCCTTTCTTACCTTCACGCTGTGTCCAATCCAACTGCATCCTCGAGAGAACAAACCCGAATCATAATGCGGTTCCAAGCGTCACAGTAGTATTATTTTTAATTATTTTATTATTATTATTACTATGGAGGATGTTGTTGTGACTTGTGCAGCCTTTTGAAACACTTGTGATTCAGGGCTATATAAATAAACATTGATTGATTGATTGATTGACATGCTACTGTTTAGCATGCATGATTTAAAAAAAAAAAAAAAACTTCAAAATTGGTTATAAAAATCACAACTAATATTGCTCATTCAAAAACAACAGCTAAGAATAAGTCCAAGATTTATTCGATTTTTATTTTTTTTACTTTAACCTTTATTCAACCAGGTAAAAATAGATTAAAAACAGTTTTTCAAGGGAGTTCTGGCCAAGAGGCAGCAAAGTTACACATACAATTACATTCACATTACACATTAAAGTGACAGGATGGGCATCAAGTAAAACAGTTTGTAATAACTGAGGTTCCTTTAAATACTTTCAGTTTAGATTGAAAAGCATTTAAGGATAACAAAATCAATCAGCTTCCAGTCTCTTATATTCTAAACACTTTGTAGAGTGCAACATAACCGTAGCTGGCCAAATTCAACTTAATGGCAAAGACTACTTCCTTATTAGGCGACACACCAAGGCCGTTTAATGTCTGCCATCTAGTGTTTTAGAATTGCAAATGCATGCAAAATCGACTAAATAATACTTGCAAATGACACTCAAAAAATGTAATAAAAAAAACAGGACATAATTTCAATTCAAAACCCGGTCCAACACAAGAACTAATTAATGCCTAAAGGTTAATAAGCCTTGTACATGTCAGGCTTGTGTTTTAGTTTTTCCTCTGTGTGTGTTTAGTAATTCCTGTTTTTAGTTCCTGTCAGCGCTCTTATTTTGTCTGTTTCCTGTTTTTTTCCCCCTGTGCGCTGTTTTCCCCTCAGCTGCGGCGGCTTGGCACCTGGCCACACCTGGTGTCAATCAGCCTAATCCTATTTTACCTGCTTTGTTCCTCCAGTCAATGCTGGATTATTGTTTTGTCACTTCTTGTCGCTCTCGTGTCATTGCTACCTGTCGTAGCGGTAAGCTATATTTCGTTAGATGTTTGCAGCTTACCTTTTTTTGTTCGGTGCTTCCAATTTGTCTTTATACAACACGTAACGACTTCTGTTCCCGGTTCTGTTTATGGTAGCCTCCATGCTAAGCCCTGTTTGTTTATGCTAGCTTCCATGCTAAGCTCCTTTTATTTTTCTAGCTCCCATGCTAGCTTTCTTAGTTGGTTATCGCGTTTTTTGTTGTACCCTTTGTTTTTGTTTTAGTATTTTGATTAAATCATGTTTACGTGCAAAATGCCTGCCTCCTTCTCTGCATCTTGGGGTTCGTCAACAACTTACTTTCACAGTACGTTTGCGGTAAATTTTCCGATTAAGCACGGTGACATTAATTGACATTTTACATGCGTTTTCTCTTCACAAAACGGGGCCCAAACACATCACGGGACCCGACAGATTTGGGCGGGCTTGGTTATGTTTTTGAATTAGTGAACATGCATCCAACAGGAGGTGAAAGTATCGTACAAATATGGTGATTTAAAAAAAAAGGAAAAATAAATGTTGGCAACATGCATTCCATCATCATTCCAGGTGCTGTAAAATTGATCATTTATGTCCTAAAAAAAAACTACACTGCTTGAGCAACATTTTAAAATGTGCATCTCAGAACAAAGACAAGTGGAGGTGTACCTATTGTTATGTCCTTTATATATATATATATATATTTTTTTTCTGCGTCACAGAAGTCAAATTAAGATTTAAAAGAGAATAAAGTGAGTTCAACCACGTCTGGGTACAAATAATAGAACTCGCTTAATTATATAACATGCAATTATTGCAGCAGCCCCTTTATGGGAAATATTTACAGCGAATGCGCGCGACAAATTGTTGCACGAATGAAGGCTGGATTCACTTCATTTTTTCTGGGGGGGGAAAATAAATCTACGGCAAGGGTGTCAAAACTCAGATGTGGGCAGCTCCATCATTCAGCGAGGCAAGCGAAAGCCTAGAAATAATGTGCATACTTTATCTTTCTTACTAAATGTATTCATTGTTTCCATTTTGACAGAAAAAATGGAAGTGATGCATAAAATGGCACATTTTTTAACTTGACAAAGCATCTGCTCATGGAGCAAATATTTTACTATAAGAGGTGACAATTGGATTCAGAGTCTATTCTCCATTCATCACGACTCTTGATTCAAACAGATTTTCCCATATGAGTTGGGAAATTGTGTTAGATGTAAATATAAACGAAATACAATGATTTGCTAATCATTTTCAACCCATATTCAGTTGAATGCACTACAAAGACAACATATTTGATGTTCAAACTCATAAACTTAATTTTTTTTTGTTGCAAATAATAATTAACTTCGAATTTCATGGCTGCAACACGTGCCAAAGTAGTTGGGAAAGGGCATGTTCACCACTGTGTTACATCATCTTTTCTTTTAACAACACTCAATAAACGTTTGGGAACTGAGGAAAGTAATTGTTGAAGCTTTGAAAGTGGAATACTTTCCCATTCTTGTTTTATGTAGAGTTTCAGTCCTTCAACAGTCCGGGGTCTCTGCTGTCGTATTTTACGCTTCATAATGCGCCAAACATTTTTGATGGGAGACAGGTCTTATTTGGTAAAATAACTCTAGCAAAACCTTTACCAAACAGCTCACAGACTACAGCACATTCTTTTGTTTGCAAATGTATGACGTAGAGATGTGTATATATATATATATATATATATATATATATATATATATATATATATATATATATATATATATATATATATATATATATATATATATATAATATATATATATATATATATATATATATATAAATAAAATACTTTATATATATATATGTATATATATATATATATATATATATACATATATATATATATATATATATATATATATAAAGTATTTTCTACACCAACATTCATCTATTTGTTTGTCTTTGGTACACTATTTAGGCCATTGGTTCTTTGTTTTATTTTTGCAAAAATGTATACAGTATATCTATTTTTATATTGCTATTTTTATCTTTGGTATGAAAATTATTATGTAACAACATCTATTAGTATTTTTTGGTTCTTTGTTGTTGCTATTTTTGTATTATGACAATTTATTATTGGATCATGTTGTACTGCATTTTAATCGTTTGTTCTGTGGTTGTGTGATGTTTTTTGCCTGGACCCCAGGAAGAATAGTCTCCACTGCGGTGTAGACTAATGGGGATCCTTAATAAACTAAACTATTAATTATTTTTGTTATTGTGTGAATGCCCCAAAGCATTCACATATATAGTTTTCTACACCAAAATTCATTTATCTATTGTGTGAACGCTCCAAAGCATTTTCCACACCATAATTCATCTACTTGTGTGAATGCTCGTATGTTTTTTTGTACACCCAAATTCGTCCATTTTGTATTTGGGTGTGAATGCTCCAAAGCATTCACACATATGGTTTTCTACACCAAAAATAATCTATTAGTGTGAATGCTCCAAAGAATTTTCTACACCAAAGTTCATCTACTTATTGTGTGAATGCTCATATGGTTTTTTACACCAAAATTCATCTTATTACTGTGTGAATGCTCCAAAGCATTTTGTATACCAAAATTCATCTACTAATTGAGTGAATGCTCGTATGGTTTTCTACACCAAAATTCATCTATTTATTCTTATTATTGTGTGAATGCTCCAAAGCATTCGCACACATGGTGTTCTACACCAAAATTAATCTATTTATTTTTATGATTTTGTACACCAAAATTAATCTATTCATTATGTGAATGCTCACATGGTTTTCTCTACCAAAATTAATCTATGTATTTTTATTATTGTGTGAATGCTCCAAAGCATTCACAGAATATATACGTATATTTATATATGAATGAATTTTGGTGTACAAAACCATATGTGTGAATGTTTTGGAACATTCACACAATAATAATGAATGGATGAATTTTGGCGTAGAAAAGCGTATGTGTGAATGCTTTGGAGAATTCACACAATAGAAATAAATAGATTATTTTTTTTGTGTAGAAAACCATATGTGTGAATGCTTTGGGGCATTCACACAATCAGAATAACTTGATGAATTTTGGTGTACAAAACCATAAGAGCATTCACACAATAATATATGGATTAATTTTGTTGTAGAAAACCATGTGCGTGAAAGTTTTGGAGCATTCACACCATAATAATGATAATACAAACCGATTCATTTTGGTACAGACAATGTTTCTGAGCATTCCCACAATAAATAGTTGAATTGGAGCATTCACAAAATAATAATAACAAATACATGAATTTCTGTGTATAAAACCATATGTGTGAATGCTTTGAAAGATTGACACAATAATAAATAGATGCATTTTGGTGAAGAAAATCATTTGTGTGAATGCTTTAGAACATTCAAACCATAATAAATATACGAATGTTGGTGTAGAAAACCATGTGTGCGTATGTTTCAGAGCATTCACAATAATAAATTGATGCATTTTGGTGTAGAAAACCATATGAGCATTCACACAATAGATACATTAATTTTGATGTGGACAACGCTTTGGGGCATTCACACAATAATAATAATAATAATAATAATAATAATAATAATAATAAATAGATGAATTTTGGTGTAGAAAATATTTTGGAGCATTCACACAATAATAACAACAACAACAACAACAATAATAATAATAATAATAATAATAATAATAATAATAATAATAATAATAAATAGATGCATTCTGGTGTAGAAAATATTTTGGAGCATTCACACAGTAATAACAATAATAATAATAATAATAATAATAATAATAATAATAATAAATAGATGCATTCTGGTATAGAAAATATTTTGGAGCATTCACACAGTAATAACAATAATAATAATAATAATAATAATAATAATAATAATAATAATAAAAATAGATGCATTTTTGGGTGGAAAATATTTTGGAGCATTCACACAATAACAATAATAATAATAATAATAATAAATAGATACATTCTGGTGTAGAAAATATTTTGGAGCATTCACACAGTAATAATAATAATAATAATAATAATAATAAATACATGCATTCTGGTGTAGAAAATATTTTGGAGCATTCACACAGTAATAACAACAACAATAATAATAATAATAATAATAATAATAATAATAAATAGATGCATTTTGGGTAGAAAATATTTTGGAGAATTCACACAATAATAACAATAATAATAATAATGATAATAATAATAATAATAATGAATAGATGCATTCTGGTGTAGAAAATATTTTGGAGCATTCACACAGTAATAACAATAATAATAATAATAATAATAATAATAATAATAATAATAATAATAATAATAATAATAATAATAATAATAAATAGATGCATTTTGGGGTAGAAAATATTTTGGAGCATTCACACAATAAATGCTTAATATGGTTTTGGTTGCTTTCTTCAGCAACCAAAACCTTGCTGAAGAAATTATTTTTTGGGGGCCCCACACCGCCTAGGGCCGGCCCTGCACGTGTACGCGCCTTCAACGGGACACCAGCAGGGAGCAGACAAGAGCTTTTGTGCACAATAACGTGCTTTTAAAAAACAAAAAACAACAGCACGTTTTTTATTTTCCCCCCTTTCCCAAACGGGGAGACTTTATCTGTGGCAACAATGTCGCGCACCAGCTTTCTATAGGACGACACATCCTGGAAGGAGAGCTTTAAAGCTGGCGCGCGCACAGCGAGTGAGTGAGTGAGTGAGTTAGTGAGAGAGTGCGCCTCGGACGCGCGTCCACAAGCCGCGAGCGAGCATGCGAGCAGGACGCGTTTTTTTTCTTTTCCCGCCCAAACACGTCCAAGTTGATAAAAAGAGGGGATTGTTATTATTATTTTTTATAATAATAATTATTATCATTATTATCGGTTCGGGTCTGGACGGATGTGTTGCGCACGTGCAGAGAGGAGAAACCACTCCGCCGAGCATCTTTTCTTCTTCTCCTCCTCCTCCTGACTCTTTCCTTTGGAAGGACGCCAGCCCCGCCGATCCTTGCAAGTTGGCTCCAATAATTTGTGACATTGTCCGTCAGACATCAGTAAATCGATTCTTAAAAAAAAAAATTGGAACGATCCCTTCCATCCCTCCTCCTCCTCCTCCACCTCTTCTTCTTCATCTCCTCTTCCACTCACCACCTTCTTATAAATATGCGACCCGGCGTGCTCGGCTCGCCCCGGTCCGTCCTCGGCATGCAGCAGGATACGGTTCTTGCTGATTTTTGATGGTCTTCCTTTTCCTGTCCATGCAAGACCCGGAGCGGAAACATGTCGGTCCACTTCTCTGAGAGGACCCCGGCTGTCAGAGATGGCATTCTGGTCCGGCACTTTCACCTCTAAAGTGCCCAGGAAAATCTTGTTCATGTTCACCCTGTCCCTGTCGGTCACCTACTTGTTCTACAGCTTGATGAGCTGCTACAACTCGCTCCAGTTCCCGCTGCAGGACAACTTTGCCTACCAGGCTCGGCTGGCCACCGAGGAGACCACTTTGGTGAGGGACCAACTTTACTCCGCCTCGCCGCAGGCCGGGTTCGCCCGCGGGAGCACGGTGGTCTCCGTCGTGCGCCGGGATGAGGTTCCGGTGGAGGACGAGGAGGAGGAGGAGGACCGTCGAGCCCGGCCGCCGTCCGCCACCGAGCCCGCGCGGCAGAGGGCGGTCGGCGCCACGGCGGTCGGCGCCACGGAGGGCGACCTGCGGGTGAACTGCACCTCGGATTACGGCGAGAAGAAGCTCCCGCAAGCCATCATCATCGGGGTGAAGAAAGGCGGCACCCGGGCGCTGCTGGAGGCTCTCAGGGTGCACCCGGATGTCAGGGCTGTGGGGAACGAGCCGCACTTCTTCGACAGGAACTACGAGAAGGGTCTGGACTGGTACAGGTGAGGGGCAGCCTCCGGGGTACGACGTCGGGGTGAGGGTTCCGAATTCCGAATTCCATTTGTGTGTGGGCTTCCTTTCACATTCCAAAACCACGGAGGAGAGGGTGATTTAGTGTTACTCGATTATTTCCTCCAAGGTGTCTACTGCCACCTAGCTGGATACATGCGTATCGCTCAAGCATGCCTAAAGACACATAAGTCCCCCCAGGGGGCCTACTTCTCTGTTTCTTTTTTCATTTGAAATTCTCTTGAGAAACTTATATTTATTTCTTTGCACAAAGCACCCTACTGCCACCTAGCTGTATAAGTGCGTATCGCTCAAGCATGCCTAAAGACACTTAAGTCCCCCCAGGGGGCCTACTTCTCTGTTTCTATTTTCATTTGAAATTCTCCTGAGAACCTGATATTTATTTCTTTGCACAAAACACCCTACTGCCACCTAGCTGTATAAGTGCGTATCGCTCAAGCATGCCTAAAGACACATAAGTCCCCCCCAGGGGGGCCTACTCCTCTGTTTCTATTTTCATTTGAAATTATCTTGAGAAACTTATATTTATTTATTTGCACAAAGCATCCTACTGCCACCCAGCTGAAGCAGTGCGTATCGCTCAAGCATACCTAAAGACACATAAGTCCCCCCAGGGGGCCTACTTCTCTGTTTCTATTTTCATTTGAAATTCTCTTGAGAAACTTATATTTATTTCTTTGCACAAAGCACCCTACTGCCACCTAGCTGAAGTAGTGTGTATCGCTCAAGCATGCCTAAAGAAACTTAAGTTCCCTCAGGGGGGTCCTACTCCTGTTTTTTTTATTTTTTGAAATTTTCTTGAGAACCTGATATTTATTTCTTTGCACAAAGCACCCTACTGCCACCTAGCTGAAGTAGTGCGTATCGCTCAAACATGCCTAAAGACACTTAAGTCCCGCCAGTGGGGCCTATTCCTCTGTTTCTTTTTATGTTTGAAATTATCTTGAGAACCTGATATTTATTTATTTGCACAAAGCACCCTACTGCCACCTAGTTGAAATAGTGCGTATTGCTCAAACATGCCTAAAGACACTTAAGTCCTCTCAGGGGAGCCTACTTTTCTGTTTCTTTTTTCATTTGAAATTCTCTTGAGAAACTTATATTTATTTCTTTGCACAAAGTACCCTACTGCCACCTAGCTGAAGTAGTGCGTATCGCTCAAGCATGCCTAAAGACACTTAAGTCCCGCCAGTGGGGCCTATTCCTCTGTTTCTTTTTATGTTTGAAATTATCTTGAGAACCTGATATTTATTTATTTGCACAAAGCACCCTACTGCCACCTAGTTGAAATAGTGCGTATTGCTCAAACATGCCTAAAGACACTTAAGTCCTCTAAGGAGAGCCTACTTTTCTGTTTCTTTTTTCATTTGAAATTCTCTTAAGAACCTGATATTTATTTCTTTGCAAAAATGCACCCTACTGCCACCTAGCTGAATAAGTGCGTATCGCTCAAGCATGCCTAAAGAAACTTAAGTCCCCTCAGGGGGGCCTACTCCTCTGTTTCTTTTTTTATTTAAAATTCTCTTGAGAACCTGATATTTGTTTCTTTGCACAAAGCATCCTACTGCCACCTAGCTGAAATACATGCGTATCGCTCAAGCATGCCTAAAGACACTTAAGTCCCCCCAGGGGGCCTACTTCTCTGTTTCTATTTTCATTTGAAATTCTCTTGAGAACCTGATATTTATTTCTTTGCACAAAGCACCCGACTGCCACCCAGCTGAAGTAGTGCGTATCGCTCAAGCATACCTAAAGACACTTAAGTCCCGCCAGTGGGGCCTATTCCTCTGTTTCTTTTTATGTTTGAAATTCCCTACAGAACCTGATATTTATTTCTTTGCACAAAGCATCCTACTGCCACCTAGCTGAAGAAGTGCGTATCACTCAAGCATGGCTAAAGAAACTTAAGTCCCCTCAGGGGTCGTACTCCTGTTTCTTTTTTCATTTGAAATACTCTTGAGAAACTTATATTTATTTCTTTGCACAAAGCACCCTAATGCCACCTAGTTGATGAAGTATGCCTAAAGACACTTAAGTCCCCTTCAGGGGGCCTACTGCTCTGTTTCTTTTTTTATTTGAAATTCTCTTGAGAACCTGATATTTATTTATTTGCAAAAATGCAGCCTACTGCCACCTAGCTGAATAAGTGCATATCGCTCAAGCATGCCTAAAGACACATAAGTCCCCCCAGGGGGCCTACTTCTCTGTTTCTCTTTTCATTTGAAAGTCTCTTGAGAAACTCATATTTATTTCTTTGCACAAAGCACCCTACTGCCACCTAGCTGAAGTAGTGCGTATCGCTCAAGCATGCCTAAAGACACTTAAGTCCCGTATGGGGGGCCTACTCCTGTTTCTTTTTTTGGGGGGGAAATTCCCTAGAGAACCTGATATTTATTTATTTGCACAAAGCACCGTAATTATACCTAGCTGATGAAGTGCGTATCGCTCAAGCATGCCTAAAGACACTTAAGTCCCCCCAGGGGGCCTACTTCTCTGTTTCTTTTTTCATTTGAAATTCTCTTGAGAAACTTATATTTGTTTCTTTGCACAAAGCACCCTACTGCCACCTACCTAAAGTAGTGCGTATCGCTCAAGCATGCCTAAAGACACTTAAGTCCCCCTGAGGGGGGCCTACTCCTCTGTTTCTTTTTTGTTTGAAATTCTCTTATAAACCTGATATTTATTTATTTGCACAAAACACCCTACGGCCCCCTAGCTGAAGTACTGCGTATCGCTCAAGCATGCCTAAAGACACTTAAGTCCCGTCAGGGGAGCCTACTTTTCTGTTTCTTTTTTTGTTTGAAATTCTCTTGAGAACCTGATATTTATTTATTTTTGTACAGAACACCCTACTGCCACCTAGCTGGATAAGTGCGTATCGCTCAAGCATGCCTAAATAAACTTAAGTCCCCTCAGGGGGGCCTACTTCTCTGTTTCTTTTTTGTTTGAAATTCTCTTCAGAACCTGATATTTATATATTTGCATAAAGCACCCTACTGCCACCTAGCTGGAGACCTGCATATCGCTTAAGCATGCCTAAACACACTTAGGGGGGCCTACTCCTCTCTTATGTGCCTGTGATTGGCTGACAACCAGTCCAGGGTGTACCCCACCTTTTTCCCCCAAGTCATCTGGGATAGGCTCCAGCTTCCCCGTCACTCTAATAAGGACAAGCGATATAGGAAATTTACGGATTGCTTTGAGAGTCCAAGAATTCACTAGATGTTAGACTAGAATGTTCCGTTTGGTCTCCTGGGAACTCCTTAAAATTAATTTGAAGTCCAGTAAGGAGTTTGTGTACATTTTTTATGTGTCGTGAGGCATGAGGGTGATAACCTGAAAAGTTCTACTTTCATCAATAATTTTACAACTTGGGAACATACTGGTAGGTTTTTGGTGCTAGAAAATGTACAAACTTTAAGATTATAGTCCAATAATTGACCTTCATGTGGTAGATGTGTTTAGATCTGTTCTATGGATATTTGCAAGGGTACCAACGGTTACCCGGAAGTCCAGAAAAGTAGTTGGTAAATTAGTGTAGTTTTAGAGGTGCTAGGGTGATAACCTGAAAACGTTTTTATTTACAATTTTACAACTTCGGAACATATTTTTTAACTTTTTGGCTTGAGAAAATATATTAGTGATTATGTTGAAGTCCAATAATGAGCAGAAATGTGTTAAATTTGTGTCTATCTATGGGTATCAGTTCTTGGCACCAGGGTGATTTCCTGAAATGTTATGTTTTCATTGACACGTTTCTAGGATTGTCCCGATACCAATAATGCATATAAATTGTTTATTTGATACTACAAAAAATGTCAATATCAGCGTTATTTTACCAGAAAATCTTATGATTCATTAAACATGTTTCCTATTTCACCCAAAAACTCATTTTAGAAAGTTAAAATATAAATCAAAATGCATTAAATTAATACTTTTCTTACTACACCCCAAGAACAATTTAAAATTTTCCATATTACATAAAGTCGGCCATGAGCAAGGATTAGGTTAGAATATAATAATAAAGCATGATTGACATTATATTAAATGCTTCATGATTTATGGTTGCCACTCCTGTTCTATGCTTTAAAGAATACAATCATTAAATACTAAAAACAAAAACATTGCTGAAAGTACACATATGAGATATGTAGCAGGTAAAACACGTTTGTTAAAGATAAAACAAATAGTAGGGAATTTGTAACAAAATTCAGTACTTTTACTTGCATTAGTTTACGCTGATTGGGCGGTTTTGACCCCGCTACTAATTAGATAGATTAGATAGTACTTTATTTATTCCGTCAGGAGAGTTCCTTCAGGAAAATTACAATTTTCAGCACAATCCCATTCAAGATCAGACAAACATTACAGGGAGACAGAACAGGATCGCTGACGGGTCTGCCGGCTTCCAGCGCCCCTTACAAAAAAAAGATGACATACAGGTAAACAAGGGGGGGGGAGATGGTTAAAAAAAGATATAAGATTAAAATAAAATAAAATAAAAAATCGGCATAATTGGCATCAAGCCAAGCAGCTGTGTGCACATCCACGTATCTACACGTGCACAGCCGGGGAGCCGGTTCACTTAAGAGGGTAGCGTACATTATGTGTGTTCGTGACAATGTCAACGCGTTGGCTGAGTGACGTCACCGAGATAGTGGGCGAGTAAAGAGAGAGAGGTAGAGTGTGCACTGCGTAGTAGAGTGATGAACGTTTCCGGTTCTGTCATGCAAAACTAATAATAAAGCAATCAGATTGTCCCGAATCGGCGGCCTCGTCATTCTGACCCGAAAGCATAGCCGACCAATTGCCGGGTAAAGTAGAGGGTGTTACCCCCTGACAAAAACAACGCGTCTGCACCGGAGCCGAACAGCAGGAAAGGTTTAACAATTTCAGTATTGCTTATCACTTATTGTGCAGATCTGAATGCTTGTTGTTTAAATGATTACCCAAGTTTTACGCAAAAGGTGGTGGTACTAATCGCCGCATTGGGCGAGGCGTGTTTTAAAGAAACAACCTTTTATACCTCCACATTGCACTTCACACACCCTCGTTATCAATCAGTAGAATTGTAGTATTTTGGTCATTTTTCCTCCCTACAATGTTTTTGCTGGTTTTGACACACTCAACATCATACGCCTCGGCTCTGTACGTCACTGCCACAAGGCAGCATGCGGATGAAGAGGAATACCGGTATTTTTCAAAGGCGGTATAGTACCGTTTGTAATTGATTAGTACCACACAACCCTACACTTTTAGAACTCAGGACTAACTTGTGTCGTTTTGCTCCTGGAAAACGTGCAACTTGTTAACTTAAAAGGTCAATAAGTAGTTTTATAATGGTTAATTTGGTATTATGTCTTGGCATGATGGTGGTTCTGCTTTTATTGAAACTTCTACAACTTAATAACATACATGTGTCATTTTGCTGCCGGCAAATGTACAACTTGTTACCTTAAAGGTCAGTAAATAGCACTAAAATGGTAAATTAGTCTTAGTCTTGTTTTACTACTGTACTGTACTTCTTGGCGTGAGTGTGAAACCCTAAAAAATGCTGCTTTTATTGACACTTTTAACAACAAGGGAACATATGTTCAGCTTTTTGGTTCCAGTTACCCTAAAAAGTTCTGCTTTTATTGACACTTTTGCCACTTGGGAACATACCTGTGTCATTTTGCTCTTGGAAAATGTGCAACTTGTTACCTTAAAGGTCAGTAAATAGTCCTGAAATGGTAAATTAGTGTCAGTCTTGTGTAATTACTGAACTGTACTTATTAGCATAAAGGGGAAACCCTAAAATGTGTCCAGACGAAATATGTCCCCTAAAAACCGTACGACCTAAACTCTCTAATAACAAAAGTTCCTCGGGTGAATAATGTAGACTCACTATACCAGTATGTTTTAGCGCTTTTCTGACAGATATAAGTAAGAAATTTACACTACTTTACATTAGAAATGGCAACAGCGGAGGATGAATGTTCCATAACAAGAAGTTAGAGAAAAACAAGAATCTTATCGACTACGGCGTCGGCATGGACTACAAAGGTGGATGCGCGCTAATTTTTCAGGACACATGCCGATCCCAAATACAGATCAGCAGCAGATACAGAACCTCCCCCTGTCTAGGCCCGCTGTGTGTGTGTGTGTGTGTGTGTGGTACACAGAACATCAATTTCCACACTTCTTTAGCACCGGGTCCATTGGACCCGGACATCTTACATGTAATAGAAAGGTGTAGGCGGGGGTGTATGGTGTGTGGTCATTAAATATGTATTCTGATATATGTTCTTCACAGAAAATGGGCCAAAATCAGTGAGTCTAAGTTCGAAAAATTAAATAGTTGTATCATTTTTCTTTTAATAAAACAAATTAAAACGGGTCCCACAGACCCGAACTCCACAAACACTGGCTGAGTAACAACAATATGTCGCCTACTTAGAGTACCCCTATTGGCAGGAACGAGACATTTCCGACAGTCAATCAATCAATCAATTAATGTTTATTTATATAGCCCTAAATCACGAGTGTCTCAAAGGGCTGCACAAGCCACAACAACATCCCTGGCTCAGATCCCAGACAGTATAACGTATGTTGGGGTTTGTTAAAATACTGAACAGATGTTTATTGGGATAAGGGAAACATCTGCGGGTTCCCAAACAAGGTTGCAACACTGTTTGTCAACACTGTATGCTCTCATTTTGTCGCACATTTGACCCTCTGATGTTCTGTGTACCTACACTCTGTCCTCCTCCTGTCTCGGCCCGCTGTGTGTGTGTGTGTGTGTGTGTGTGTGTGTGTGTGTGTGTGGTACACAGAACATCAATTTCCACACTTCTATTAGCCTTCTTGTATGTAATAGAAATGTGTATGCTGTGTGGTCATTAAATATGTATTCTGATGTATGTTCTTCACAGAAAATGAGCCAAAGTCAGTGAGTCTCAGTTAGAATTTTTTTTACTAATTGTATCATTTTTCTTATAATAAAAACTGAAAACAGGTCCCACAGACCCGAACACCACAATGGGTCCATTAGACCCACAAACGCTGGCTGAGTTACAACAATATGTCGCCTACTTAGAGTACCCCTATTGGCACGAACGAGACCTAGACGACAGTCAATCAATCAATCAATTAATATTAATTTTTATAGCCCTAAATCACGAGTGTCTCAAAGGGCTGCACAAGCCACAACAATATCCCCGGCTCAGATCCCAGATGGTATAACATATGTGGGGGTTTGTTAAAATACTGAACAGATGTTTATTGGGATGAGGTAAACATCTATTCAGTATTTTAACATGAAAATGTTTGATTGTGAGGCATTACAAGCCACAAAATGCAACGGGTCCATCAGACCCACAAACACTGGCTGAGTAACAACAATATTAACGTTGCACAAAAAATGTATCTGCCGGTTTCCGCATCCCACAGGGATTCTTCTTTTGCGTTTCTGCACTTGCGGGTTCCCCACACAAGGTTGCAACGTTGTTTGTCAACACTGTCTGCTCTCATTTTGTCGCACATTTGACCCTCTGATGTTCTGTGTACCTACACTCTGTCCTCCCCCTGTCTCGGCCCGCTGTGTGTGTGTGTGTGTGTGTGTGTGTGGTACACAGAACATCAATTTTCATACTTCTATTCTATTTCTATTACTTGTATGTAATAGAAATGTGTATGCTGTTTGGTCATTAAATATGTATTCTGATATATGTTCTTCACAGAAAATGAGCCAGTCAGTGAGTCTAAGTTTGAAAAAAATGTACTAATTGTATCATTTTTCTTATAATAAAAAATGAAAACGGGTCCCACAGACCCGAACGCCACAAAAGGGTCAAAATGGTAAATTTGTGTCAAACTTCCAAGCAAACTTGATTACTACATCGCCGGCAAAATATCCCACTATATTATATTGCAAGTTACTCAGGCCTACTAAATAAATCAACACAATAACGCGTGCACAAAGCCTTGCATGTCATTTAAATACAAAGTAGATTATTTATACCGTGGTAGTCCTTTTTAATCCTATTGTCTCTTTAATCCTCTAAAGGATGTCCAACCCGTTTCTTAGCATCTGACATCCTGTTTCACAAAAGTTGAGCGAATGTTCTTTCCTACCAGTGTGTGTGTGTGTGTGTGTGTGTGTGTGTGTGTGTGTGTGTGTCTCTACGCCGCCTTTCATCAGTCGCTAATGCAGCTGACATTCACTCTGACTGCAGCTTTATTAGCCCCCTAAAAAAGACGCTTATTTATCATCGGCAAGTGTTTGTGGGTAAAAGGACAAGAAAAATAAATAAATAAATAAATCAAATCAATTTGAGGGTTCGCCCGTGGTCAGTCGGTCACGGCTCGCTCGCGCATAATGATGTCGGACCGTGGGAATTCTACCTTTTCCTAATGGGAGTCGATGAGAGCGTCTCGGTGCCGGTCCAGCATCTGTTTCCGCGCCTCGGGGATTTAGGTTTTTTTTTTTGGTGGCGTCGTCGAGCTTCTGTTTCGTGCTCACGTGAGACGCATGGCGGGAAGATGACAAGGACAATAATATTGGGTGTGCGTGTGAGTTTTATGCACCATCGAATAAATGGTAAATGGGTTTTACAAACCCCGTTTCCATATGAGTTGGGAAATTGCGTTAGATGTAAATATAAACAAAATACAACGATTTGCAAATCATTTTCAACCCATATTCAGTTGAATTCACTACAAAGACAAGATATTTGATGTTCAAACTCATAAACTTAATTTTGTTTTTTTGCAAATAATAACTAACTTAGAATTTCATGGCTGCAACACGTGCCAAAGTAGTTGGGAAAGGGCATGTTCACCACTGTGTTACATCATCTTTTCTTTTAACAACGTTTGGGAACTGAGGAAACTAATTGTTGAAGCTTTGAAAGTGGAATTCTTTCCCATTCTTGTGTTATGTAGAGCTTCAGTCGTTCAACAGTCCGAGGTCTCCGCTGTCGTATTTTAAGTTTCAAAATACGCCACACATTTTCAATGGGAGACAGGTCTGGACTGTAGGCGGGCCAGGAAAGTACCCGCGCTCTTTTACTACGAAACCATGCTGTTGTAACACGTGGCTTGGTATTGTCTTGCTGAAATAAGCAGGGGCGTCCATGATAACTTTGATTGGATGACAACATATGTTGCTCCAAAACCTGTATGGACCGTTCAGCATTGGAACAGATATTACAGTATATTATCATGCTTTACTAACATGTTTTTGTCTAAATAAAATAAAAAATAAATACTTAACTTTACAGCAAACTACGCATCAAATTAATAAAAATTACAATACACTTTACAGTGTTCTTTACAGCATATTAGTGTAAACTGAAAAAAACTACTACCGTTTTTTGCGTTGAAATTCAGTTGACTGAGCTGCCAGTTATTGACTGTAAAATCTACAGTTGTTGTTTTTAATGGTGTATTTACTCTTTTTTTTACGGTAGAAAAACTGGCAGCTAAGTCAACCGAATTTTAATGCCAAAAACAGTAGTAGAGTTTTTTTTTTCAATTTGCAGTAAATTTTTGTGTTTTTCCATTAACAATATAATGTTGTAAAAAGCAGGTTTTTGCCACAAAATCTACCAAAGAACAGAGGTACTGTTTTTCCATTTACTGTAAAATGTTGTAAAAACAACAAGAACAAAACAACTATATTTTACAGTAAAATTTTGTAAAAGTAAAATTTTTTCTGTAAAATCGACAGTCTACTTTAATAGTATTCAATATTGCAACAAATATTAAAGTATATTATCATGTTTTCCAAACATGTTATCGTCTAAATAAAAATAAACAAAAATACTTAGCTTTACAGCAAACTACTCATCAAATTAATACAATTTACAATACATTTTACAGTGTTCTTTACAGCATATTACTGTAAATTTAAAAAAACTACTACCGTTTTTTGCGTGAAAATTCAGTTGACTGAGCTGCCGGTTATTGACTGCAAAATTTACAGTTGTTGTTTTTTTAACGGTGTATTTACTGTAAATGTTAAGACGGTACATTTATTTTTACGGTAGAAAAACTGGCAGCTAAGTCAACTGAATTTTAATGCGAAAAACAGTAGCATATTTTTTTTCAATTTACAGTAAATTTTACTGATTTTCCATTAACAATATAATGTTGTAAAAAGCAGGTTTTTCCCCACAAAACCTACCAAAAAACAGTAGTTCTGTTTTTCTATTTACTGTAAAATGTTGTAAAAACAACAACAACAAAAAACAAGTATATTTTACAGAAAAATTTTGTAACAGTAAAATTTTTTCTGTAAAATCGACAGTCTACTTTAATAGTATTCAATATTACAACAGACATTACAGTATATTATCATGCTTTACTAACATATTCTTGTCTAAATAAAAATAAACAAAATTACTTAGCTTTACAGCAAACTACGCATCAAATTAATAAAATTTACAATACATTTTACAATGTTCTTTCCAGCATATTACTGTAAATTGAAAAAAAACTACTGTTTTTTGTCGTTAAAATTCTGTTGACTGAGCTGCCAGTTATTGACTGTAAAATCTACAGTTGTTGTTTTGAATGGTGTATTTACTCTATTTTTACGGTAGAAAACCTTGCAGCTAAGTCAACCGAATTTTAATGCCAAAAACAGTAGTAGAGTTTTTTTTTTCAATTTGCAGTAAATTTTTGTGTTTTTCCATTAACAATATAATGTTGTAAAAAGCAGGTTTTTGCCACAAAATCTATCAAAAAACAGTGGTACTGTTTTTTTATTTACTGTAAAATATTCTAAAAACAACAACAACAAAAAAACAACAACTATATTTTACAGTAACATTTTGTAAATGTAAAGTTTTTACTGTAAAATTGACAGTCTACTTTAATAGTATTCAATATTGCAACAAATATTAGAGTATATTATCATGCTTTACTACATGTTTTTGTCTAAATAAAAATAAACACAAATATTTAACTTTACAGCAAACTACAAACCAAATTAATAAAATGTACAATTCATTTTCCAGTGTTCTTTACAGCATAATACTGTAAATTGAAACAAACTACTGTTTTTTGTCGTTAAAATTCTGTTGACTGAGCTGCCGGTTATTGACTGTAAAATCTACAGTTGTTGTTTTGAATGGTTTATTTACTCTATTTTTACGGTAGAAAAACTGGCAGCTAAGTCAACCGAATTTTAATGCCAAAAACAGTAGTAGTTTTTTTTTTTCAATTTACAGTAAATTTTTGTGTTTTTCCATTAACAATATAATGTTGTAAAAAGCAGGTTTTTGCCACAAAACCAATCAAAAAACAGTGGTACTGTTTTTTTATTTACTGTAAAATGTTGTAAAAACAACAACAAGAACAAAACAAGTATATTTTACAGTAAAATTTTGTAAACGTAAAGTTTTTTCTGTAAAATCGACAGTCTACTTTAATAGTATTCAATATTGCAACAAATATTACAGTATATTATCATGCTTTACTAACATGTTTTTGTCTAAATAAGAATAAAAAAAAATACTTTACCTTACAGCAAACTACGCATCAAATTAATAAAATTTACAATACATTTTACAGTGTTTTTTACAGCATATTACTGTAAATTGAAACAAACTACTGTTTTTTCTCGTTAAAATTCTGTTGACTGAGCTGCCAGTTATTGACTGTAAAATCTACAGTTGTTGTTTTTTAACGGTGTATTTACTGTAAATGTTAAGACGGTACATTTATTTTTACGGTAGAAAAACTGGCAGCTAAGTCAACCGAATTTAACATTTTTTTCAATTTACAGTAAATTTTACTGTTTTTCCATTAACATTATAATGTTGTAAAAAGCAGGTTTTTGCCACAAAATCTACCAAAAAACAGTGGTACTGTTTTTCCATTTACTGAAAAATGTTGTAAAATCAAAAACAAAAAAACAAACAAAAAAAACCCAGTATATTTTACAGTAAAATTTTGTAAATGTAAAGTTTTTACTGTAAAATCCGGTCTACTTAAAACAATTTATATAATTATAAATTAAATTCATATATTATTTACTGTTACAAATGGCCCCCTGGTGGCAGGATGTGGCCCTCAATGAAAAACAGTTCGACATCCCCGCTTTAATCAATCCAGTCAATGTTAGCATTACGTTGCAAAAGAAGAAAAAAAATGTGTTGTCTCGAGAAAGAAAAATAAAATTTGTAAACGATGCATTTCTAAATCTCCCAACATGCTCTTACGTGGGATTATGCCCTCTGACAGATGTTTTTGCCGCCGTTTGACATTGGCGCCGGTCAAGCAAACTTGCCGTTAATTTGAGGCGCCAACACCTGCTGCACACTTGGACGCCTACGAGGAGCCAACGATTGGGGGGGGGTGGGGGGGGTGGGGTGGGGGGGGGGGGGGGGAGAGCGGCAAGGAGGTGATTTATCAGCCCTTATCTACGGAAGGGAGCGTGTGGGCTGGGTCACTTTGAAAGAAGAGAGGAAAACCCTGCAAAAAAACAACAAAAAAAGAAATTTTATGTTATTCAATTCTCCTCATTTTATAATAATAGTAAGTCTTAACTCCTTGGAGCTTTTTCGAAAATGTATAAAAATGGAAAAAGATAAGGAAGAACTATATTTTTTGTTTTAATAATGTTTGTGTAGAAGGACAAACATGAAACAAACCTTCCTAATTGTTAGAAATCCCACATTTTATATTAAACATGCTTCACTGATGAGAATATATGGCGAGCGCCGTTTTGTCCTATTTTCGCCTGTCCTTGAACCCACCATAGTTTGTCTACATGTACAACTTTCTCCGATGCCGCCACAGAAAGACATGTTTTATGCCACTCCTTCTTGCTCTCATTTTGTCCACCAAATTTTTTATACTAAAATATGAATTGATTTCGAATCAATAAACCATGATTTGATCCGAATAAAAAAAACAAAAAAAACATAAAATTTGAAAAAAATAACAATTACAAATAATATCAAATATTATTATCAATAATAATTGTTAAATGTTTTTAATCAAAAAATATATACCTACGAAAACCATTTTCACCAAAAAACTATTTTTTTTTTCAAATTCATTCTCGAAAATTATGAATCAATATAGAATTAAACCACAAATTGATCTGAATGAAATACAATTAATATGTAAATAAAATAAAATAAATATATAAGTTAAATTAAATTAAAATACAATATCAAAATCAATAATAATTAAATGTTTTAATCAAAAAATTGATACCTAAAAAAAATTAATTTGTACAAAAAACTAAACAAATTATTTTTTTCAAATTGATTCTCGAAAATTATGACTCGATTTAGAATTGATAAACAATGATTTAATCTGAATACAAAAAATAAAGACATAAAATAAAATAAAAAATATATGTATTAATATCAATGATAATTGTTGAATGTTATTAATCAAAAACTTGATACCTAAAAAAAACAATTTGCACAAAAAAACTAAACAAATAATTTTTTTCACATTGACTCTCGAAAAATATGAATCGATTTTGAATTAATAAACCACGATTTGATCTGAATAATCACAACAAGTACATAAAATTTAAAAAGAATAACAATATAAAGTAAAAATATATTATTATCAATAATAATTGTTGAATGTTTTAAATCAAAATAAAAAAATATTACTACCAATAATAATTGCTAAATGTTTTTCATCAAATAATTTGATACCTTAAAATGACAATTTGCACAAAAAACTAAGCAAATAATTTTTTTTCAAATTGATTTTTGAAAAACATGAATCGATTTAGAATTAATAAACCACCATTTGATCTGAATAAAAACACTAATAAATACAGTAAAAAAATAAAAATAAAATAATATCAATAATAATTGTTAAATGATTAAAAAAAAAAAACATGATACCTTAAAACAACAATTTGCTTAAAAAAACGAAAAAAAGTATTATTTTCAAATGAATTCTCAAAAATTATGAATCAATTTAAAATTAAACCACAAATTGATCTGAAAAAGATAAAATAAATATATAAATAAAATAAAATATATATAAATAAAATAGAATAAATATATACATTTAATTTAATTATAATAAAAGACTAATATTAATAATTGTTAAATGTTTCAATCAAAAAATGTATACCTAAAAAAAACACAATTTGCACAAAAAAAAAAAATTCAAATTGATTCTTGAAAAATATGTATCGACTTCGAATCAACAAACCACCATTTTATCTGAATAAAAAAACAAATAAATACATAAAAATAACAATAAAATAAAATAATATAAATAATAATTGTTAAATGATTTAAAAAAAATGATGCCTTAAAATAACAATTTGCATGACAAAAAATAAATAAATTATTTTTTTCAAATTGATTTTCGAAAATTATGAATCAATTTAGAATTAAACCACAAATTGATCTGAATAAAATACAATAAATATATAAATAAAATAAATTATGTATAAATAAAATAAAATAAATATATACATTTAATTTAATTAAAATAAAAGATTAATATCAATAAATGTATACCTAAAAAAAACACAATTTACACAAAAAATTAAAATTATTTTTTTCAAATTGATTCTTGAAAAATATTAATCGAGTTCGAATTAATAAACTACCATTTTATCTGAATAAAAAAACTAAAAAATACACGAAAATAATAATACAATAAAATAATATATATAATAATTGTTAAATGATTTAAAAAAATTATGCCTTAAAATAACATTTTGCATGAAAAAAAAATAGAATTATTTTTTTTTCAAATTGATCCGCAAAAATTATGAATCAATTTAGAATTAAACCACAAATTGATCTGAATAAAATAAAATAAATATATAAATAAAATAAAAAATATATAAATAAAATAAATAAATATATACATTTAATTTAATCATAATAAAAGATTAATATCAATAAATGTATACCTAAAAAAAACACAATTTACACAAAAAATTAAAATGATTTATTTCAAAT
>NC_084617.1:9424097-9436597 GCF_033978795.1 Nerophis ophidion | reverse complement strand
ATTCTTAGCGCCAACACTGATGGAGTATCTTTATCATTTGTTTTCAAAATGCTTAACAAAAAGTGGGACACAAAAATTTTACAGTGGCAGCCTATTTTTAGTACTTGATGGGGTCCCTGGGACCCCATTTTGAAAATTCCTAGCTCCAAAACTGATGGAGTATCTTTATAATTTTTTTCAAAAACACTTACAAAAAAGTGGGACACAAAAAATGTAATGTGGCACCCCATTTTTTTTAACCTGATGGGGTCCCCTGGACCGCATATTTAAAATTCCTAGCATCAACACTGATGGAGTATCTTCATCATTTGTTTTCAAATTGTTTACAAAAAAGTGGGACACAAAAAATTCAATGTGGCACCCCAATTTTTATTTTTATTTGATGGGGTCCCCGAGACCTCATTTTGAAATTCCTAGCGCCAACACTGATGGAGTATCTTTATCACTTGTTTTCAAAACGCTTACAAAAAAGTGGGACACAATTTTTTTTACTGTGGCACCCCATTTTTATGACTTGCTGGGGTCCCTGGGACCCTGTTTTGATAATTCTTAGCGCCAACACTAATGGAGTATCTTTATCACTTGTTTTCAAAATGCTTACAAAAAAGTGGGACAACAAAAAATTATTGTAGCACCCCATTTTTATGACTTGTCGGGGTCCCTGGGACCCTGTTTTTGATTATTCTTAGCACCAACACTAATGGAGTATCTTTATTACTTGTTTTCAAATGATTACAAAAAAGTGGGACACAAAAAATGTACTGTGGCACCCCATTTTTTTTTACTTGATGTGGTCCATGAGACCCTGTTATCATAATTCTTAGCGCCAACACTAATGGAGTATCTTTATCACTTGTTTTCAAAATGTTTACAAAAAAGTGGGACACAAAAAATGTATTGTGGCACCCGATTTTTATGACTTGATGGGGTCCCTTAGACCCTGTTTTGATCATTCTTAGCGCCAACACTGATGGAGTATCTTTATCATTTGTTTTCAAAACGCTTACCAAAAAGTGGGACACAAAATGTTTTACTGTGGCAACCCATTTTTATGACTTGATGGGGTCCCTGGGACCCCGTTTTGATAATTCTTCGCGCCAACACTAACGGAGTATCTTTATCATTTGTTTTCAAAACGCTTACAAAAAATTGGGAGACAAAAAATTGACTGTGGCACCTCTTTTTTTTTTACTTGATGGGGTCCCCGGGACCCCGTTTTGAAAAATGCCTTGCGCCAACACTAATGGTGTATCTTTATCATATGTTTTCAAAACGCTCACAAAAAATTGGTAGACAAAAAATTGACTGTGGCACCTAATTTTTTTTTACTTGATGGGGTCCCCGGGACCCCGTTTTGAAAAATGCCTTGCGCCAACACTAATGGAATATTAATGCATGCAAAACAGCAGCAGGCATTCCTATGCAAATTGTGTAACGAGGCTATTATACATTTATATTTATGTTACTCACTGTCCTATTGGCAGCCATAATTGCGACCCTCCATAAAAACCGTTGCACTCCACTCCTTTTTGAAAGCGTTTGTCTTTTTTTTTAACCAACAGGCATGCCACAACACAACATTTCCTCCGGTGCCACGCATTCACGCGTGGGAGAAGTGAGAGTTGGCGTTCCTTTGCAGGGATGGCGGAGATAACACGGCCCATTCATGGCAGCGCCGTCTGTAAATTGTGTGACTTGGCCCGGTGCCGCGAGCGCCCGGTGACAAGGTGCGCGGCGAGGTGATGGATCCAGTGCGATTCCCGGCAGCACGGAATCTAAATCCAGTGTTTATCCCGGGCTTAGCCTCGCGTTTTCCCTGACCTCAGCTGCTTGTCTCGCCGTGGGCGCCGGGACCCGGTGACTGCACTCGACAGGGACACGGCAGGCGCGGTGCCATCAATCCCAGCTGGGGCCCGCGCGCTCCCGGGGGTTCTCCTCCACCGGGCGGAATGTGCCCAGGCCTGATAAGACGACGCCTCGGAGCTCCGGCGTCCGTGCCTGGGCTGCCGTGGTGGAATTTCAGTTTGAATTCCGGAGCGCTGCGCCCACACCCCACGGTCCCTTTTCTCTCCACTTGATTGCACTTCCCGAGCCCGGTGCGCACTTTGCACGTCACACTGATTCACATTGTAAAAACGTTATGACAGGCCGCCTTAAAAAAAAAAAAAAAACTTTTTTTTACTGAAAGAGACACCCAGAATGTACATGACAATAAAGAATGTGGGATTTACAATATTAACTATGAAGGATAAAACACTGAATATTGAAAAAATATGAACGTCAGCCCCCCCTCTGCATCCACATATTTTACAATCAAGCGAAACGCAACTAAAATGCAACAAACAGTGAAACATGAACGCGGAATGTTTAAAAAGTGAAGCACCACCGCACTATTTAAGCCTGTAGTTGCCAGGCAGTCAGCCTGGCAACATCACCCTCTACCACCCTCTACGCACCCTTGCTCCATGCTGACGATCCATGCTCTTTTTCTCGTTCCCCGTACGTTTTGTTATTCATGCCATAGTTTGCACGTTTTTTTTTATGTCCATAGTTTACATTGTAGTAATAGTTTTGTTTCATAGCCAAATTTTGTACCTCCTCTGAGAGCACCTTTTATTTATAGCCTTTGTATTGTTTGTGCTTTTCGAGTTAAAATTAGAAGATGTCATTACCTTCATGGCATGTCCGGTCCAGTTGTTTTGCACCAAGGGAAAACGAACCACAACATAGTCCAAGTCATGACAAAAATAAAGAATGTGGGATTTACAAAATTAACTATGAAGGATAAAACACTGAATATTGACAACATATGAACATCACACCCCCTCTCCATCCACATATTTTACAATCAAGCGAAACGCAACAAAAATGCAACAAACAGTGAAACATGAACGCGGAATGTTAAAATGTGAAGTGAGTTATATTTATATAGCGCTTTTCTCTAGTGACTCGAAGAGCTTTTACATAGTGAAACCCAATATCGAAGTTACATTTTTTAACCAGTGTGGGTGACATTGGGAGAAAGTGGGTCAAGTGTCTTGCCCAAGGACACAACGGCAGTGACGATGATGGCGGAAGCAGGCATCGAACCTGGAACCCTCAAGTTGCTGGCACGGCCGTTCTACCAACCAAACATTATGACAGACCGCCTTAAAAAAACTGAATGGAATTTTAAATTTTTTTTACTGAATGAGACACCCAGAATGTACACGAAAATAAAGAATGTGGGATTTACAATATTAACTATGAAGGATAAAACACTAAATATTGACAACATATGAACATCACACCCCCTCTCCATCCACATATTTTACAATCAAGCGAAACACAACAAAAATGCAACAAAAACAGGTAAATATGAACGTGAAAGGTAAAAAAAACAACACCTTTGATCTGATATATACTATATCACTTTACAGTATACATCACTGTATCACTAAGCTTTTATTTTGACTCGGAGGGGCCAAATTTAAAGAAAAAAATTGTCTGGGGGGCCGGTATATTTATTTTAGGAACACTAATACAAAACCTGAATGTCAAAAAAGTTATGACAGACAACCTCAAAGCAACGGGATGGAATTTTTTAATTTTTGTTACTGAATGAGACACCCAGAATGTACTTGAAAATTGTCATGTCTTTGTGATCATGTTTTGTTTAGTTGTGTTCGATAACTTCAAGACTCCACTAGTTCCTGTTTTTTCACTCCATTGTTTTGTTTCCATGTCCTCACGATTTACGCACGCGATTCATTTGAACTCATGCGCCTGTTTTCAAGCACCACAACACTATTTAAGCCTGTAGTTGCCAGGCAGTCAGCCTGGCGACATCACCCTCTACCACCCTCTACGCACCCTTGCTCCATGCTGACGATCCATGCTCTTTTCTCGTTCCCCGTACATTTTGTTATTCATGCCGATGTTTGCAAGTTTTTTTTAATGTCCATAGTTTACGTTGTAGTAATAGTTTTGTTTCATAGCCAAATTTTGTACCTCCTCTGAGAGCACCTTTTATTTATAGCCTTTGTTTTGTTTGTGCCTTTCGAGTTAAAATTAGAAGATGTCATTACCTTCACGGCATGTTCGGTCCAGTTGTTTTGCACCAAGGGGAAAACGAACCACAACATAGTCCAAGTCATGACAAAAATAAAGAATGAGGGATTTACAATATTAACTATGAAGGATAAAACACTGAATATTGACAACATATGAACGTCACACCCCCCTCTCCATCCACATATTTTACAATCAAGCGAAACGCAACAAAAATGCAACAAACAGTGAAACATGAACGCGGAATGTTAAAAAGTGAAATGAATTATATTTATATAGCGCTTTTCTCTAGTGACTCAAAGCGCGTTTACATAGTGAAACCCAATATCTAAGTTACATTTAAACCAGTTTGGGTGGCACCGGGAGCAGGTGGGTCAAGTGTCTTGCCCAAGGACACAACGGCAGTGACTATGATGGCGGAAGCAGGGATCGAACCTGGAACCCTCAAGCTGCTGGCACGACCACTCTACCAACCAAACATTATGACTGACCGCCTTAAAAAAACAGGATGGAATTTTAAATTTTTTTTTACTGAATGAAACACCCAGAATGTACATGAAAATAAAGAATGAGGGATTTACAATATTAACTATGAAGGATAAAACACTGAATATTGACAACATATGAACATCACACCCCCTCTCCATCCACATATTTTACAACAAGCAAAACGCAGCAAAAATGCAAAAAAACAGCGAAATATAAATGCTAAGGGTAAAAAAAAAAAAAAAAAAAACGTCACACAACTTTGTAAAAACGTTATGACAGACCGCCTCAAAAAACGGAATGCAATTTTATTTTTATCTTTTACTGAATACGTCACCCAGAATGTACATGAAAATAAAGAATGTGGGATTTACAATATTAACTATGAAGGATAAAACACTGAATATTGACAACATATGAACATCAAAACCCCTCTCGATAGACATTTTACAATCAAGCGAAATGCAACAAAAAGCGAAATATGAACACGAAGGTTAAAAAATAAAAAAAAGGTCACACTGATTCACATTGTAAAAAAGTTATGACGGACCGCCTTAAAAAACGGAATGGCATTTTTTATTATTTTTTTTTACTGAATGAGACACCCAGAAGGTACATGAAGATAAAGAATGAGGGATTTACAATATTAACTATGAAGGATAAAACACTGAATATTGACAACACCTGAACGTCACCCCCCATCTCCATCCACATATTTTACAACAAGCAAAACGCAGAAAAAATGCAACAAAACAGCTAAATATAAATGCTAAGGGTAAAAAAAAAAAAAAAATAAATAAAACGTCACACAACTTTGTAAAAACGTTATGACAGACCGCCTCAAAAAACGGAATCCAATTTTATTTTTATTTTTACTGAGTACTACACCCAGAATGTACATGAAAATAAAGAATGTGGGACTTACAAAATTAACTATGAAGGATAAAACACTGAATATTGACAACATATGAACATAAAAACCCTTCTCGATAGACATTTTACAATCAAGCGAAATGCAACAAAAAGCGAAATATGAACGCGAAGGTTAAAAAAAAAAAAGGTCACACTGATTCACAGTGTAAAAAAGGACGGACCGCCTTAAAAAACGGAATGGAATTTTTGTATTATTTTTTTTTACTGAATGAGACACCCAGAAGGTACATGAAGATAAAGAATGAGGGATTTACAATATTAACTATGAAGGATAAAACACTGAATATTGACAACATATGAACGTCACCCCCCCTCTACATCTAAATTTTTGTACAATCAAGCGAATCGCAACAAAAATGCAACAAAAAGCAAAATATGAACACTAAGGTTAAAAAAAAAACACAAAAAAAAAAACGTCACACTGGTCCACATCGTACCTAATGTGGTGGCTGCTTGTGCAAACTAAAACCGTTCTTTGTATCTCCGACGTGTTCCCCTCCCGCTCCGGCAGACCGCGGCGCTTAGCAACCCATCCTCTCTGCAAGGCAGGGAATGTTTGGCCAGAATGTGTTTTGAAGGACATTTAATTGCTGCCTGGATTATGTTCCATCTCTTTAAGTGGCTGGCAAGCAGGCGGGCGACATGTCCGTCTGTCTATGGTGCCTTTTTTGCCCACCACTGGATGGGCAGCCATGATATTTTACAAGACTTGTCTATATTCAAATAAGGACCACGTTGAAGGTAATATACAGTTGGTTTATACGACACTGACAATTATTTTTGGTTTAAAAGTTTGGACGTTTTCCTCGATTTTCCTTACTTTTAAACAGGGACTTTACATCAGAGCTGGGAATTTTGAGAGGGAAAAATGTGTCTGGAGGGCCCCATGTGTATGTGTGTATAAATGATGTATACAAAATTAGCTATGTATCCAGTTTAGCCCGAAAGTTTGTGTGCTTTCATTATTTTCATGACTATTTATATTGGGAGATTGTCCCTGAAGGCATCACAACTATGACTGAACACATGTGGAGTTATGTACTTCACCAAAAAAAATGTGAAAAAACTGAAACCATATTATATAGAAGTCATAAAACACTGAATATTGACAACATGTGAACATCAAAAACCCTTCTCGATCATCATTTTACAATCAGGCGAAACGCAGCAAAAATGCAACAAAACGGCGAATTATAAACCGGCAGGCTTTCCCCTGACAGTTTGTCTATGTTTTAGTTTTTTTCCTCTGCATTTGTCTGTTTCCAGTGGTGGGTAGTAACGCGCTACATTTACTCCGTTACATTTACTTGAGTAACTTTCGGGATAAATTGTACTTCTACGAGTAATTTTTATGCAACATACTTTTACTTTTACTTGAGTATATTTATAGAGAAGAAACGCTACTTTTACTCCGTTCCATTTATCTACATTAAGCTCGCTACTCGCTACTTTTTTTTTTATCGATCTATTAATGTTTGTTTTGGTTAATGACAGAGCTTCAAAGTAGAATCTACGCATGCCTGCGTTTCACCAATCACATGCAGTCACTGGTGACGTTGGACCAATCAAACAAAACCAGGCGGTCACATGACCGTCACACGTCGAATCCGACCTAAAAAGGTTGAAAAACTTATTCGGGTGATACCATTTAGTGGTCAATTGTACGGATTATGTACTGTACTATGCAATCTTTCTAATACAAGTTTCAATCAATCAATCAAAAGTGTAAAGGAAAAAAGACAATTTTTATTTCAACCGTACTTCAGGTCAAAAGCCTAAAGACTGATCGCACAGTTCCTGTCGTCACAATAAAAGCGCCGCTCCATCGCGTCTGCGCTAACAAAATAAGAGTCTCCGGAAGCCAGCGCAAACAAGCTAGCAAGCTACGGA
The DNA here is from genome assembly GCF_033978795.1 of Nerophis ophidion. Taxonomy (NCBI): domain Eukaryota; kingdom Metazoa; phylum Chordata; class Actinopteri; order Syngnathiformes; family Syngnathidae; genus Nerophis; species Nerophis ophidion. The sequence goes on along the minus strand of NC_084617.1, from coordinate 9,429,238 downwards.
GTTTGCCGCCAATGTGTTTCTTGCGAAGTGTATAAAAACGAATATGGAAGCTGGACAAATAAGATGCCAAAAACCAACGACTTTCATGTGGTATTAGACAGAAAAGAGGAACTTTTTTTCTCCTCCATTTGAAAACCTGGACGTCTTGATTCCAATCAATGCAAGTCATCAGAATCAGGTAATACACCAACTTATATTCTTGTCTTCGTGAAAGATAGGAATTTATATGTTAAACATGCATGTATATTCATTAAAACACCTTTAACATGTGAACAAAAACGGCAAAATAAATAAATGTAAATGATATACTGTATATATAAATGTATATATATATATATCTAAATATATATATATATATATATGTATATGTGTGTGTATGTATATATGAGGTAGATCACCTCAACTTGGTCATTTACTAAGTAATTGATAATGTTGAAAAACTTATTGGGGTGTTACCATTTAGTGGTCAATTGTAGGGAATATGTACTGTACTGTGCAATCTACTAATACAAGTTTCAATCAATCAATCAATCAATCAAATCAATGAATGCCTACTAAGACTATGGTGCTGTTAAGTTATTGTGGCTCAATGTGCCATTTTTTAAATTCTATTTTAATGTATTATTATTTAATATATATTATTGATTTAGTTGCTTAAGAGATATTCCTGGCTCTGAATTTGCTCATTGCTATTTTTATGTTTTTGTGCATTATTTGTTGCCGTAATCATTAAACGAACAGGTTACTCATCAGTTACTCAGTAATTGAGTAGTTTTTTCACATCATACTTTTTACTTTTACTCAAGTAAATATTTGGGTGACTACTCCTTACTTTTACTTGAGTAATAAATCTCTAAAGTAACAGTACTCTTACTTGAGTACAATTTCTGGCTACTCTACCCACCTCTGTCTGTTTCCTCTGTGTTTAGTATTTCCTGTCTAGTGCTCTTATTTTGGTTTAGCTTCCTGTTTGTCTCCCTGTGTCCTGTTTTCACTCAGCTGCGGCTGATTGGCATCTGGTCACACCTGATGTCAATCGCCCAGCTCCTATTTTACCTGCTTTGTTCCTCCAGTCAGTGCTGGATCATTGTAATGTGTTGCATCGTCGTTGCCACATGTCACTCTTGTCGTGCTACCTGTTAGCATTAGCTATTTCCAGTTTTTCTGTTTGTTTTCCACTACCTTCCATGCTAAAGTTCCTTTTTGTTTTTTCTAGCTCCCAGTGCTAGCTCCCTTAGTTTGTTATTTAGCCCACGTGCGTGCTTTCTGTTTGTTCTTGTTCTATTATTTGTATTAAATCAGGTCTTCATATCCAATGCCTGCCTCCATCTCGGCAACATGGGGTTCATCACCAACTAGCTGTGACATAAATGCTAAAGTAAAAAAAAACCCAAAAAACGTCACGCTGATTCACTTTGTCAAAACATGAAGAACCGCCTTAAAAAACGGAATGGAGTTTTTTTGTCCTACTAATTTCGGCGGTCCTTGAACTCACCCTAGTTTGTTAACATGTATAACTTTCTCCGACTTTCTAAGACGTGTTTTATGCCACTTCTTTTTCTGTCTCATTTTGTCCACCAAACTTTTAACGCTGTGCATGGATGCACAAAGGTGAGTTTTGTTGACGTTATTGACTTGGGTCACTGCATGTCTGCAAGCTAATCGATGCTAACATGCTATTTAGGCTAGCTGTATGTACATATTGCATCATTATGCCTCATTTGTAGCTATATTTGAGATCATTTAGTTTCCTTTAAGTCCTCTTAATTCTATTTATATCTCATGACACACTATATGTATGTAATATGGCTTTTATTTTTTTGCGGCTCCAGACGGATTTGTTTATGTATTTTTGGTCCAATATGGCTCTTTTAACACTTAGGTTGCCGACCCCTGTTTTAGGTGAACAATGGGAATTGTTTCGGAGTCGTGAGCCATTCGTTCGGGAGTCGTTTTTTTTTTTAAGCACATGCAGATATGCTGAAAAAGAGTCCAAGTCACAGAAAACTTAGCAGCCAATTGTATTCACTGACATATATATATATATATATATATATATATATATATATATATATATATATATATATATATATATATATATATATATATATATATATATATATCCATCCATCCATCCATCCATCTTCTTCCGCTTATCCGAGGTCGGGTCGCGGGGGCAGCAGCCCAAGCAGGGAAGCCCAGACTTCCCTCTCCCCAGCCACTTCGTCTAGCTCTTCCCGGGGGATCCCGAGGCGTTCCCAGGCCAGCCGGGAGACATAGTCTTCCCAACGTTTCCTGGGTCTTCCCCGTGGTCTCCTACTAGTTGGACGTGCCCCAAACACCTCCCTCGGGAGGCGTTCGGGTGGCATCCTGACCAGATGCCCGAACCACCTCATCTGGCTCCTCTCCATGTGAAGGAGCAGCGGCTTTACTTTGAGTTCCTCCCGGATGGCAGAGCTTCTCACCCTATCTCTAAGGGAGAGACCCGCCACACGGCGGAGGAAACTCATTTCGGCCGCTTGTACCCGTGATCTTATCCTTTCGGTCATGACCCAAAGCTCATGACCATAGGTGAGGATGGGAATGTAGATCGACCGGTAAATTGAGAGCTTTGCCTTCCGGCTCAGCTCCTTCTTCACCACAACGGATCGATACAACGTCCGCATTACTGAAGACGCCGCACCGATCCGCCTGTCAATCTCACGATCCATTCTTCCCTCACTCGTGAACAAGACTCCTAGGTACTTGAACTCCTCCACTTGGGGCAGGGTCTCCCCCCCAACCCGGAGATGGCACTCCACCCTTTTCCGGGCGAGAACCATGGACTCGGACTTGGAGGTGCTGATTCTCATTCCGGCCGCTTCACACTCGGCTGCGAACCGATATATATATATATATATATATATATATATATATATACATATATATATATATATATATATATATATATATATATATATACACCTGTATATATACATATATATGTATGTATATATATATACATATATACACACATATATATATATATATAGTGGCTCAACAATGTTTTTATTATCCAAACAACACAACAATGAAAGCCATCTTAACTGTCAATGTGTGCACACACACACAAAAATGCTACAGTGAAAAACAAACAAAGAAAAATCCTTTTTACCTTGTGTCCTTGTGTGGGTGTGTATTTGTGTCATTTTTTGAATAGTCTTGAGATTTTGAGAAGTTGTAAACGGCAATCCTTCATCGGCTTGTGTCCCGATTATGCCTTCTTCTCAGCTATGTTATACGTCCACTTATGGATCTTTTTCCAGATAAAAAATGCCTGGTCCTAACACGATTAAAAAGTTCCCCTTCACTGATATATTTCTTGGAGTGCTTGATCAAGGGCGAGCCTTTTTGCAAATAACAGCCTCGGAAATGCTATCACCTGTTAAACTGCTTCTCATTTATCCACATGAGCAACAGCTTTTCGACCTGCTTTTGCACTTTCTCTCTGTCCTTGCCAAGATTTTTCACCCCTTTGGCAAAGTCAGCAACCAAATAACTGTTCTTGCAGAATTGTTTTCTTCATATTTGCATGCACATGTTTGTATGCTTCACAAACATGTAAACAGGATCTGTGTATATGTGTATATATATATATATATATATATATATATATATATATATATATATATATATATATATATATATATATAGTCAGAGTTAGTTTATTATTTAATTATTTAATTAAAGTATTAGAACAAGAACAAACCAAAGGGGTACAACCAAAAGCGCGCATTAGGCAGATAACAAACCAAAGGAGCTAGCATGGGAACTGGAAAATAAACGGAGCTCAGCATGGAAGCTAGCAAAAACAAAAAGGCCTAGCTTAGAAGCTAGCAGGTCTCGAGCCGGAAACAGAAGTCATCAATCAATCAATCAATGTTTATTTATATAGCCCTAAATCACAAATGTCTCAAAGGACTGCACAAATCATTACGACTCTGACATCTTCGGAAGAACCCACAAAAGGGCAAGGAAAACTCACACCCAGTGGGCAGGGAGAATTCACATCCAGTGGGACGCCAGTGACAATGCTGACTAGGAGAAACCTTGGAGAGGACCTCAGATGTGGGCACCCCCCCCCCCCTCTAGGGGACCGAAAGCAATGGATGTCGAGCGGGTCTAACATGATATTGTGAAAGTTCAATCCATAGTGGCTCCAACACAGCCGCGAGAGTTCAGTTCAAAGCGGATCCAAGACAGCAGCGAGAGTCCCGTCCACAGGAAACCATCCCAAGCGGAGGCGGATCAGCAGCATAGATATGTCCCCAACCGATACACAGGCGAGCGGTCCATCCTGGGTCCCGACGAGCGCTCCATCCTGGGTCTCGACTCTGGACAGCCAGTACTTCATCCATAGTCATCGGACCGGACCCCCTCCACAAGGGAGGGGGCGACATAGGAGAAAAAAGAAAAGAAGCGGCAGATCAACTGGTCTAAAAAGGAGGTCTATTTAAAGGCTAGAGTATACAGATGAGTTTTAAGGTGAGACTTAAATGCTTCTACTGAGGTAGCATCTCGAACTGTTACCGGGAGGGAATTCCAGAGTACTGGAGCCCGAACGGAAAACGCTCCATAGCCCGCAGACTTTTTTTGGGCTCTAGGAATCACTAATAAGCCGGAGTCTTACAAGTCGTACATGAAATATGAAAACAAACTTTGAAGCAGGGAACAAAAGGCAGTAAGCTAAAAACCGCAATAGAAAAAAAGCTTTCCGCAACGCTGCATTGACAAGACAGGATAGGACAGGTAGCAACGACAAAGGCAAAATCGACAAAACAATAATCCAACCCTGACAGGTGGAACAAAGCAAGTACAATAGCAGCGGACTGATTGACACCAGGTGTGGCTAGGTGCCAATCAGCCACAGCTGAGGGGAAAACAGGAAACAGACAAAATAAGAGCGCTGACAGGAACTATAAACAGGAAATATTAAACATACACAGGGGAAAAACTAAAACACAAACAAACTGTCACATTCACAAATATAAAACTACTTTTTTAAAAGTAATTATTTCTAATTTCAAGCATATTAAAAAAAAATCTTGACTTTGACACAATTGTGTCTCATAAATAAAGCAGATGACAGCCAAATGGACTTT
>NC_084617.1:9354097-9419097 GCF_033978795.1 Nerophis ophidion | reverse complement strand
CAAGAGAAATAGATTACTAGTTCCAAAACTAATAAAAAAACAAAATCAGAGTGGCAAAAAGTGACACTTTTAGTGTCCGTCTTTTGTTTGTTTTTGTACAGGATAACAAGGTAAAATGAGAATCCACTAAAGCTCACATGATTGGGAGAGGAGCTGGCTGTCAGTGTGTTCAGTTTTGGCTCTTATCATTGCTTTATCATCTTATTTTTATAACCGGGTCGAAACCGACCCTAACAACACCAAGGGCATAATTTCTACCAGAGCATTTTGTAATTTAGTGAAAAAAAATAAAATGTTTTATTTTGTTGACAAAGAGGTTCCCGACAAAGTCAAAAAGCTTTGATGCAAAAAAATAAATGTATGTGGTGTTTCTATGCATTTAAAAACTAAAACGGGTCGGTGCCGACCCTAACACAAAACAAAGGTTAAATGCAACTAAAAAGGGGCCAAGCCCAACTCCTGAAAAAAATAAAATAAAATAAAAAAATCTCCACAACATAATTCCTCCTCCACCAAATTTCACAATGCAGTCTCCTGGCAACCTCCAAAAGCCAGACTGGTCCATCAGATTGCCAGATGGAAAAGCGTGATCCATCACTCCAAAATACATGTCTCCACTGCTCTAGAGTCCAGTGGCTTTCCTTTGGACTTGGTGATGTATTGTCAGGCTTGGGCTGTGGTTGTTTGTGCTTCCTTGATGCAAAGTCCGGCGTTTTGTGTCAAGGTTGCGTGTATTTTCAATGTACATAGTGTTCCTAAAAATAGATACACTGGCCCCCCAGACACATTTCTTTTCTCTAAACGTGCCCCCCCAAGTCAAAAATAATTGCCCAGGCCTGGTCCAGGTGCTGCGAGACTATTTACTGGGAGTGATCCGTGGTGCAAAATTCATCTTCCGCGCTCTTATTGCAGCGACGCCCTCATGGACTTAATTCAATTACGGCGTGCTTGTAGATGTGCGGAGGACTCGGGAGGTGCGAGCTAATTCTTGTTCGCAAATAAAAACACACACACACACACACAAAAAACCGCCGGCGCCTTTCAACTTTTCCCGTGGCTTTATGTTGTTTATTTATTCATGCCCGCGCTACCAGATTCACCACGGGGTGTGTTCCGTTCTACTCGTTTTAGCACAGCGTGAAAAGCGATGTACGCCGCCGTGTTTGACGCCCTACATACTGTACAGTTAGACACGCACCAAGTCAGAGATTTTTTAAATAACTGCACTTTTTTTTTTATAAATGATCCATCCATTCATTCGTCTTCTTCCGCGTATCCGAGGTCGGGTCGCGGGGACAGCAGCCTAAGCAGGGAAGCCCAGACTTCCCTCTAACCAGCCACTTCGTCCAGCTCCTCCCTGGGGATCCCGAGGCGTTCCCTATCATTCACAATCCTCATGTACAGTATTTTCCGGACCATAGGGCGCACCGGATTATAAGGCGCACTGCTGACATATGGACCATTTTTGATTGTTTTTCATATATAAGGCGCACCGGATTATGGGGCACATTAGATGAGTCATATATATATATATATATATTTATACAATTTTAATTTAGAGCAGGTGGCGGTTGAACCAATCAGAAATATTTGATATACATGGTTCAGGGATCCGTATCCTTTACCATTCAAAGAGCCATTTAGGACCCGTGTCACAAAGCGAAGAAGAGAATAGGAGACGCAAACATTCTCTAGAACAGGGGTCGGGAACCTTTTTGGCTGAGAGAGCCATGAAAGCTAAATATTTTAAAATGTATTTCCGTGAGAGCCGTACAATATTTTATAACACTAAATACAACTAAATGTGTGCATTTTTAAGTAAGACCAACATTTTTTACAGTATAAGTCTGTATTTTTATATATATATTTTTTTAATAACATTGTTATTCTGAAGTCAACCAATAATAAATAAAATACTTCTTACCATCAATGAACAGGTGCGGAAGAAAACGGATGGATGGATTAAGGTGCATGAGAATGTTTTATATTCTGAACGTTATTTTTAACACTGAATATCACCAGTATTATTAATTACTTATCGTGTTAAGCAATGTCAGCTAAGATTTATCTGAGAGCCGGATGCAGACATCAAAAGAGCCACATCTGGCTCTAGAGCCATAGGTTCCCTAACCCTGCTCTAGAGTGACTGCCAGCAGACACCCATTTAGTAAGAATTAGGGCGCGCTATGAAGCCATTGGCTTTGCCGCCTTCTACAACATGTACGATCCACTTGTCAGTCCAGCAACATGTTGTGTGTGACACACGCACACGACTGCAAGGCATACTGGGTGACACAGAGTACACTAATGGTTGTGATATAAACAATTTTAACACTCTTAGTAATATGCGCCACGCTGTGAAGCCACACCAAAAAATATTGACAAACACATTTCGGGAGAACATGCCCCCAGTAAAACAACATAAACGCAACACAACAAATACCCAGAATACTTTGCATCCATGACAATTCCTGACTATTTTATACGCCCCACTTGCAGCAAATCCCGCCGACCTCTGATGTATTTCAACGGGCGGGTGGCGGGCGGTTGCGGTTCTGATAAAATGTAGGTTCGGGTGGACGGCGGGTGGATGACGACTTTGGTGATGCGGTTGCCTACCCGTGCATCTCTAATATATATATATATATATATATATATATATATATATATATATATATATATATATATATATAGGGGTAAAGTCGCCAGGCTGACTTCATGGCAACTTTCGGTTTCAATAATAGACATGATAATCGCAAATAGGTGTGGGACATGAGGACGAAGTGAAAACTAATGAGTTGGCATGGTAACAAAGCAAACAAGGAAGTGCAGGAACAGGAACTGAGTGTCCAAAAAACAAAACCGAACATGACCAAAACAAAAAAAAACAAACAAAAAAAAAACAAAAAACAAACAAAAAAAAAAAAAAAATATATATATATATATATATATATATATATATATATATATATATGTCAAACCGTGGACCTTGGGGTTTGGATTGTTTTTCCGAGGCAAAGTAAAGTTGGCACGAACAAGACGTGAGTGTAAGTACATATTTATTTTTAACAATATAACAGACAAAAGGCGCGCACAATGACGGAGAACAATCTTGACTAGGAAACAAAACTAGCACTATGGCATGACTATAGACAAAAAAACAAAACTCAACAACTGTGACATAAAAAAACCCAAAAACTTACGTGGCATGAGCAGGAGGGAAACTCTGGACAGAGGGATTAGCAGGCATGACATGGCATGAAGGGAGTAGGGGTAAAGTCGCCAGGCTGACTTCCTGGCAACTTCCGGTTTAAATAATAGACATGATAATCGCAAACAGGTGCGGGACATAATGAGTTGGCATGGTAACAAAGCAAACAAGGCAGCGCAGGAACAGTATATATATATATATATATATATATATATATATACATATATATATATATATATATATATATATGTATATATATATATATATATATATATATATACACACACATTTCTGAACGTAAAACCTCTTCTTGAGGTCTACATCAGTGTTTTTTAAGGCACTTGTTTTTCCTAAAAAAATCCGCAGTCACACAACCAGAAAACGTTGAAAAAAATGAACTACCACTAGGTCGTCGTGCCTTATTTTGCCACTACTTATGCGATCATAGTTGTACACGATGGCTCCAATGACACTAGGATGAGACAGTCAGAGATTACAAAGAGAAACATAGCCAGGACTTGTGATCTCGCCAGAAAGATCTACATTAACAAACATCTTTGACAATCAAACCATGATCGTAACAAACCACATTTTGTGTTAATGATGCAGGAAACTGGTACCTAAACACGCAAGTGCTCCTACAGCAGGAATACACATTTCAGATTTTTAAAAAATACAAAGTCGGACAGGTAAATTTTTTTGAGCTGTCATTAAAAGCATGTTCATGTCAATCTTTTTGTGTTGAAGCTGTTTAAAAAATATATATATTAATAATAGATTTTAATTGTAAGAAGCATTGAGTAAACAACCTCAAAGTGCTACAGTGTATTAAAACAATAATAATAATACAAATGAATAAAAATAAAAACTAGAACAGCCAAATAGCTAGAACAAGTATGCATATATATATAAAAAAGGCTTTTTAAAAAAGAAGGGTTTTTAAGCCTTTTTAAAAGCATTTACAGTCTGTGGTGCCCTCAGGTGGTCAGGGAGAGCGTTCCACAGACTGTGGAGTATTTGCGGGTAAGGAGTAGAGGGGGGCATTACCATGGAGGCAGAAAGCATATTTTTTGCAAGACATTTCATTAAAGCAAACTAATTGTCCAGTCATGGTAACAAAAACTTCAAAATGATCCTCCTACGGTCCACTTATTAATCAATCAATCAATCAATGTTAATTTATATAGCCCTAAATCACAAATGTCTCAAAGGACTGTACAAACCATTACGACTACGACATCCTCGGAAGAACCCACAAAAGGGCAAGGAAAACTCACACCCAGTGGGCAGGGAGAATTCACATCCAGTGGGACGCCAGTGACAATGCTGACTATGAGAAACCTTGGAGAGGACCTCAGATGTGGCCAACCCCCCCTCTAGGGGACCGAAAGCAATGGATGTCGAGCGGGTCTAACATGATAGTGTGAAAGTTCAATCCATAGTGGCTCCAACACAGCTGCGAGAGTTCAGTTCAAAGCGGATCCAAGACAGCAGCGAGAGACCCGTCCACAGGAAACCATCCCAAGCGGAGGCGGATCAGCATCTTAGAGATGTCCCCAACCGATACACAGGCGAGCGGTCCATCCTGCGTCCGGACGAGCGGTCCATCCTGGGTCTCGACTCTGGACAGCCAGTACTTCGTTCCATGGTCATTGGACCGGACCCCCTCCACAAGGGAGGAGAAAAACGAAAAGAAGCGGCAGATCAACTGGTCTAAAAAGGAGGTCTATTTAAAGGCTAGAGTATTAAGGCGAGACTTAAATGCTTCTACTGAGGTAGCATCTCGAACTGTTACCGGGAGGGCATTCCAGAGTACTGGAGCCCGAACGGAAAACGCTCTATAGCCCCAGACTTTTTTTGGGCTTTAGTAATCACTAATAAGCCGGAGTCTTTTGAACGCAGGTTTCTTGCCGGGACATATGGTACAATACAATAGGCAAGATAGGATGGAGCTAGACCGTGTAGTATTTTATACGTAATTAGTAAAACCTTAAAGTCACATCTTAAGTGCACAGGAAGCCAGTGCAGGTGAGCCAGTACAGGCGTAATGTGATCAAACTTTCTTGTTCTTGTCCAAAGTCTAGCAGCCGCATTTTGTACCAACTGTAATCTTTTAATGCTAGACATGGGGAGACCCGAAAATAATACGTTACAGTAATCGAGACGAGACGTAACAAACGCATGGATAATGATCTCGGCGTCTTTAGTGGACAAAATGGAGCGAATTTTAGCGATATTACGGAGATGAAAGAAGGCCGTTTTAGTAACGCTTTTAATGTGTGACTCAAAGGAGAGAGTTGGGTCGAAGATAATACCCAGATATTTTACAGAGTCACCTTGTTTTATTATGTGGTTGTCAAATGTTAAAGTTGTATTATTAAATAGAGGTCGGTGTCTAGCAGGACCGATAATCAGCATTTCCGTTTTTTTGGCGTTAAGTTGCAAAAAATTAGCGGACATCCATTGTTTGATTTCATTAAGACACGCCTCCAGCTGACTACAATCCGGCGTGTTGGTCAGCTTTAGGGGCATGTAGAGTTGGGTGTCATCAGCATAGCAGTGAAAGCTAATACCGTATTTGCGATTGACGTCACCCAGCGGCAGCATGTAGATGCTGAAGAGTACAGGGCCAAGGACCGAACCCTGGGGAACTCCACACGTTACCTTAACATAGTCCGAGGTCACATCGTTATGGGAGACGCACTGCATCCTGTCAGTAAGATAAGAGTTAAACCAAGACAGGGCTGAGTCTGACATACAAATTCGTGTTTTGATCCACTTATTAATGACCAAAAAAATATTTTTATCTGTGATTAATCATGATTAATTTTGAGTTAACTATGAACAAACATTGGGATTAAATATTCTAACTGTTTGACATCCCTAATGAAAAGTATGTCTAGTTTCACATAAATGTCCAAAAACATGAATAATTAAAATAAAATAAAAAAATAAAATAAAAAAAAATAAATAAAAAAAAGTGTATGGGAAACACTCAAATTTATTTTTGGGGATTATGCTAATTATTGTTCGGGAATAATGTGACAACCGAAGAACTTTCCGAGGAACTGTGCCTTGTTGTGCACCCTCAGACAACGTGTCCCTCCTGGGCATTTTTCATATGCTTGTATCAATAATTCACTCTCCGCCCACATACAATTAAATCAATATTGAATTGTGCTTGTGAAGAAGAGGAACTGCAAGCACTCGGAGTACAAATAGCGCTGGAGGGCAGCTGGTTCTCTCCGAGACGGAGGCGTCTTCCCCCCACCTTCCATACTCTCTCCTTTCAGCATCGCTGCAGTTTGGCACCATTTCATGCTGTAAAAGGCGCTAATGAGTTCCAGTTATTTTCTTCTCAAACCCGGTTTACTCGGTGGAAACCAGAGTTGGGCATCCTTTCCTTGCATTCCCATTCTCAGGAAACCGCCCACATTTAAAAAAAAAAAACTCCCTTCCTATTTTCGATGCCGAGTTTGCCAAACCGAAAGGAATATCTGCCACAGAGGCTTTTGAACTTTGCGCCTATAAAACAACCCGGATGGTTCTTTTACTCTTTGTTTCAGGAGGACACGACGTCCGCAGTTTCCAAAAAACAATTTGTGGACTCGTCAGACCACAGAAGCCTTTTCCACTTTAAATCAGTCCATCTTAGATGAGATCGGGCGGCGTTTCTGGGTGTTGTTGATAAATGGCTTTCGCTTTGCATAGTAGAGTTTAAAATTGTACTTGCAGATGTAGCGACCAATTGTAGTAACTGACGGCGGTTTTTCTGAAGTGTTCCTTAGTGCATGTGGTGATATCCTTTACACTGATGTGGGTTTTGGATGCAGTACTGCCTGAGGGATCGAAAGTCCGTTATATCATCATGATGCATTTTAACAGAACTGTCGATAGACCATTTTAAAAAACAGAAAGTAAGCAGATATTAACAGTAAATGAACAATGCATCCATCCAGCCATCTTCTTCCGCTTATCCGAGGTCAGGTTGCGGGGGCAGCAGCCTAGGCAGGGAAGCCCAGACTTTCCTCTCCCTAACCACTTCTTCAAGCTCTTCCCGGGGGATCCCCAGGCGTTCCCAGGCTAGCCGGGAGACATAGTCTTCCCAACGTGTCCTGGGTCTTCCCCGTGGCCTCCGACAAGTTGGACGTGCCCTAAACACCTCCCCAGGGAGGCGTTCAGGTGGCATCCTGACCAGGAGCCCGAACCACCTCAACTGGCTCCTCTCGATGTGGAGGAGCAGCGGCTTTACTTTGATCTCCCCCTGGATGGCAGAGCTTCTCACCCTATCTCTAAGGGAGAGCCCCGCCACACGGCAAAGGAAACAAATTTCGGCCGCTTGTACACTTGGTCTTGTTCTTTCAGTCCTAACCCAAAGCTCATGACCATAGGTGAGGATGGGTTGGTAGATCGACCGGTAAATTGAGAACTTTGCTTTCCGTCTCAGCTCCTTCTTCACCGCAACAGATCGATACAGCGTCTGCGTTACAGAAAACGCCGCACCGATCCGGATGTCGAACAAGAACTCCTAGGTACTTGAACTACTCTATTTGGGGCAGGGTCTCCTCCCTGAACCGGAGATGGCACTCCACCCTTTTCCGGGCGAGAACCATGGACTCGGACTTGGAGGTGCTGATTCTCATCCCGGTTTTTTCACACTCGGCTGTGAACCGATCCAGTGTGAGCTGAAGATCCTGGCCAGATGAAGACATCAGGACCACATCATCTGCAAAAAGCAGAGACCTAATCCCGCAGCCACCAGACCAACGCCTTGACTGCGCCTAGAAATTCTGTCCATAAAAGTTATAAACAGAATCGGTGACAAAGGGCAGCCTCCGCGGAGTTCAACTCTCACTGGAAATGTGTCCGACTTACTGCCGGCAATGCGGACCAAGCTCTGACACTGGTCATTCAGGGAGTGGACCGCCACAATAAGACAGTCCGATACCCCATACTCTCTGAGCACTCCCCACAGGACTTACCGAGGTACACGGTCGAATGCCTTCTCCAAGTCCACAAAGCACATGTAGACTGGATGGACAAACTCCAATGCACCCTCAAGAACCCTGCCGAGAGTATAAAGCTGGTCCACAGTTCCATGACCAGGACAAAAACCACACTGTTCCTCCTGAATCTGAGGTTCGACTCTCTGGCGTAGCCTCCTCTCCAGTACACCTGAATAAACCTTACCGGGAATGCTGAGGAACAAGTGGATTAATATTCCATGTTCTACTGCTTGTGCGGGAATACATTTCATAGTCAAGTTTAAAGTAATGATATTCATTTACTGCTTGAAAAAAGCCCCACAGTAAAGCTTTGACCCTGCCTCTTAAAAGAAACGGAATCAGGAATCGTTGGGAACCAAAATTGTAACGATGAACTGGAACTTTTACCATGAATTGATTAACGCGGACCCTGACTTAAACAAGTTGAAAAACTTATTCGGGTGTTACCATTTAGTCGTCAAATATCCGCCCGATTGTAGCTGAGATAGGCGCCAGCGCCCCCCGCGACCCCAAAAGGGAATAAGCGGTAGAAAATGGATGGATGGATGTACGGAATATGTACTATACTGTGCAATCTACTAATAAAAGTTTCAAACAATCAATCAAACCTGGAAAGTAGTGTATTATATAGTAGACTATGCACGCAGTTGCAATTCTAAGGCCATGGAAGGCAGGAGGTAGTCTTTGCCATTATGTTGATTGTGCTTAGTCTTTTCTCTCGTTGACCCCTTTTGAAGTGTTTTCAAACTGTATTTTTTACAAAGCAGCTTAATTGTATGTTCATTACTGAATTTGAGGGTGTTGAAATGGCCATGTACAATGGCTAATGCTACTTTTGAGCATGTCATTGGGGAATCCAATCACATATATCTAGCACATTTTAAAAAGTGGAGCCTTATTGTACTTTTCAGCGCCTTACTGGAGTGGGAACTTGCAAACATTATCAAGAGGCTGTCCGGTTGAGTTTGCCTTGAGTGCTTGACCGCTTGTTTCCCGGCCTTGTGCTTTAGTCGATGTAAACTCACTACATTGGTAGTTTTTAGCGCGTCCATAGCGAGTTTTACTGACATGTATACGTTATAACTTTACATTACTTTATAATAGAAACAGCAAAAGCGAAGGATGAATGTCCCATAACAAGAAGATAGTGAAAAATAATAATATTATCGACTACGGAATCGACACGGACTATAAAGGCGGAAGTGCGCAAATTTTGAGGACTTATGCAGATCTCGAAAATGTCAGGTTCAAACACTGATGACATGTATTAAACAGACAAGAAGGAAGGAATCATGCAGAGACAAGAGTTCAATTTGGCTCAAGGAAGGAATCATGCAGAGACAAGAGTTCAATTTGGCTCAATGAGGAGAGACGTTTGGGATTGCACACTCAGTTACAATCTTCCACCACGCTCTGAGCTAACAGTTCCACGCGCTCCTCTATTTATTTGGGAGGTCCCTGGTTACATCACTGAGGCCACACTTTTCATGCAAAGCAGCTTCCAATACGCAGAATCAGAATCAGACATACTTTATTAATCCCCGAGGGGAAATTAAAATTTTCAGCACAATCCCATTCAAGATCAGACAAACATTACAGGGAGACAGAACAGGATCTCTGACGGGTCTGCCAACTTCCGGCGCCTCTTACAAAAAGGTGAGATACAGGTAAACAAGTGGGGGAATGCGCTGAGGCCTTGTGATTGCCTTGTCTCTGCTTTGTCTGTGTACTGTCATCTTCTCTTCATTGAGGTCCTTGAAGTCCTTGGCAAAGACAACATCTGCGGCTGAGGCCACCCCTCAGACAAGAAGTTTTGTCCTTGCACAGATAGAAAAAGTACAGCTTGAGCACAGTAGCTAATAACTATAGCAATGGGCTTCAAGCTTAAGAGTTGTGTGATACCTTAAACATAATTATTCTAGCAAAAATACAAATCAAAGTGTTGGTGTTGTTTACTGGTGTCATATTGCAGTCTACAAGTATCTCTTATGTGTGACTGCCATCTACTGGTCACACTTATCATTACACCACGTACAAAATAAAATAGTTTGGAGGTCGGTAAGCACAACGATAATTATTTGTACATTAGGCACACCGAGTAATAAGGCTTTAGTTGATTCCAAGTTTGAAAGTGGACGCGACTTATTGGAATATGGCACCGTTTAGGTAAAATCACTACACTGGTAGTTTTTAGCGCTTCCATAGCGAGTTTACTGACAAATATTAGTTAGAACTTTGCACTACTTTCAATTACAAATGCAACAGCAGAGGATGAATGTCCCATAACAAGAAGACAGTGAAAAAGAAGAAGCTTGTCGACTACGGCATTGACACAGACTACAGTGGCGGATGTGCACAAATTTTCAGATCTCAAATACACATCAACGTTTTCGTGTTGTTTACTGGTGTCATATTGCAGTTTACAAGTATCTCTTATGTGTGACTGCCATCTACTGGTCACACTTATCATTACACCGTGCACCAAATGAAATAGCTTTGAAGTCGGCAAGCAGAACCCTACTTATTTTGTAAAAAAGACACACCGAGTTATAAGGTTTGAGTTGATTCCAATTTTGCATTTGGACGTGACTTATCGGAATATGGCACCGTTTATGTAAACTCACTTCACTGGTAGTTTTTAGCGCTTCCATAGGGAGTTTACTGACAGATAGAAGTTAGAACTTTACACTAATTTATATTAGAAATGGAAACAGCAGAGGATGAATGCTCCATAACAAGAAAATAGTGAAAAAGAAGAAGCTTGTCGACTACGGCATTGACACGGACTACAGTGGCGGATGTGCACAAATTTTCAGATGTCAAATACACATCAAATTTTTGGTGTTGTTTACTGGTGTCATATTGCAGTCTACACGTATCTTCTATGTGTGACTGCAATCTACTGGTCACATATATCATTACACCATGTACCAAATAAAATACCTTCTAGGTCGGTAAGCACAACCATAATTATTTTGTACATTAGGCACACCGAGTATTAAGGCTTCAGTTGATTGCAAGTTTGAAAGTGGACGCGACTTATGGGAATATGGCACCCTTTAGGTAAAATCACTACACTGGTAGTTTTTAGCGCTTCCATAGCGAGTTTACTAACAAATATTAGTTAGAACTTTGCACTACTTTAAATTAGAAATGGAAACAGCAAAGGATGAATGCCCCATAACAAGAAGATAGTGAAAAAGAAGAAGCTTATCGACTACGGCATTGACACGGACTACAGTGGCAAATGTGCACAAATTTTCAGATCTCAAATACACATCAAAGTTTTGGTGTTGATTACTGGTGTCATATTGCAGTCCACACATATATTCTATGTGTGACTGCCATCTACTGGTCACACTTATCATTACACCATGCACCAAATAAAATAGCTTTGAAGTCGGCAAGCACAACCGTACTTATTTTGTAAAAAAAGACACACCGAGTTATAAGGCTTGAGTTGATTCTAATTTTGCATTTGGACGTGACTTTTCGGAAAATGGCACCGTTTATGTAAATTCACTACACTGGTAGTTTTTAGCGCTTCCATAAGGAGTTTACTGACTATAGGATCTGAGCCGAGGATGTCGTTGTGGATTGTGCAGCCCCTTTGAGACATTTGTGATTAAGGGCTATATAAATTAAGTTTGATTGATATAAGTTAGAACTTTACACTAATTTATATTAAAAATGGAAACAGCAAAGGATGAATGCCCCATAACAAGAAGATAGTGAAAAAGAAGAAGCTTATCGCCTATGGCATTGACACGGACTACAGTGGCAGAAGTGCACGAATTTTCAGATCTCAAATACACATCAAAGTTTTGGTGTTGTTTACTGGTGTCATATCCCAGTCTACACATATCTCTTATGTGTGACTGCCATCTACTGGTCATACTTATCATTACACCGTGCACCAAATAAAATAGCTTTGAGGTCGGCAAGCACAACCCTAATTATTTTGTAAAAAAGACACACCGAGTTATAAGTTTTGAGTTGATTCCAATTTTGCATTTGGACGTGACTTATCGGAATATGGCACCGTTTATATAAACTCACTACACTGGTAGTTTTTAGCGCTTCCATAGGGAGTTTACTGACAGATATAAGTTAGAACTTTACACTAATTTATGTTAGAAATGGAAACAGCAGAGGATGAATGTCCCATAACAAGAAGATTGTGAAAAAGACGAAGCTTATCGACTACGGCATTGACACGGACTACAGTGGCGGATGTGCACAAATTTTCAGATGTCAAATACACATCAAATTTTTGGTGTTGTTTACTGGTGTCATATCGCAGTCTACACGTATCTCTTATGTGTGACTGCCATCTACTGGTCATACTTATCATTACACCGTGCACCAAATAAAATAGCTTTGAGGTCGGCAAGCACAACCCTAATTATTTTGTAAAAAAGACACACCGAGTTATAAGTTTTGAGTTGATTCCAATTTTGCATTTGGACGCGACTTATTGGAATATGGCACTGTTTTTGTAAACTCACTACACTGGTAGTTTTTAGCGCTTCCATAGCGAGTTTACTGACAAATATTAGTTAGAACTTTGCACTACTTTAAATTAGAAATGCAACAGCAGAGGATGAATGCCCCATAACAAGAAGATAGTGAAAAAGAAGAAGCTTATCGACTACGGCATCGACACGGACTACAGTGGCGGATGTGCACAAATTTTCAGATCTCAAATACACATCAAAGTTTTGGTGTTGTTTACTGGTGTCATATTGCAGTCTACACGTATCTTCTATGTGTGACTGCCATCCACTGGTCACGCATATCATTACACCGTGTACCAAATAAAATACCTTCAAGGTTGGTAAGCACAACAATAATTATTTTGTACATTAGGCACACCTAGTATTAAGGTTTCTGTTGATTCCAAGTTTGAAAGTGAGCGCGACTTATCGGAATATGGCACCGTTTATGTAAACTCACTACACTGGTAGTTTTTAGCGCTCCATAGCGAGTTTACTGACAAATATTAGTTAGAACCTTGCACTACTTTATTTTAGAAATGCAACAGCAGAGGATGAATGTCCCATAACAAGAAGATAGAAAAATAGAAGAACCCTATTGACTACGGCAACGGCACGGACTACTGTGGCGGACTTGCGCAAAATTTGAGGAGTTATGCAGATCTCAAATACACAAAGTTTTGGTGTTGTTTACTGGTGTCATATCCCAGTTTACACGTATCTCTTATGTGCGACTGCCATCTACTGGTCACACTTATCATTACACCATTTACCAAATAAAATAGCTTCAAGGTCGGTAAGCACAACCATAATTATTTTGTAAATTACGCACACCGAGGTATAAGGCTTAAGTTGATTCCAAGTTTGAGTTTGTTTAATTTTACGACCTTTAAATCTGGTAGCCATCGGTAAATACAAGTGAGTAGCACGATACTTGCGTCTTATCCGACCTGGGGCTGCATGAGTGCTGCTGGCTGCGGGTGAGTTGCGGTTCTCTGAGGGCAGCTAGGAATTCCGACGTTTACATTATCAAGCACAGCACGATCCCGTATGAGTCATTGGCGTGTGAGATGAGTGTTTTATGGACTATGTTGAGTTCATTCAGTGGATTTATGCTATATTTAAAGCCGCCATTGAGGATTTCAGTTTATGGGAGCCATCCGCTGCATGCACTTTCAGTAAAAACTGCCAGTAGTTGCTTTTTTAAGGACTTCTGGTTCGTGTCACGTTCACGTCAACAACACCCGCCGTAAAATCGTCCCAGCGAGCGCACGTTTTATCACCGGTAAAAGACAGCCGCACGTGACGAAGGGGGCGGCCGTCCTAATTGATTCAAGTAATGAGCAAGAACAAGCTCAAGGTCACCGAGGGCCGGGCCCATAAAAAAGGACCTGCTTAGCATGAGAGTGTAGCACGGGGCCAGGTGCGAAGGTGGATGCTGTGACTAATCGGTTTGTTTAATTCAATTTATTGCCGGAGCCGCCGCCGCCGCCGTACGAAGAATGGCCGACCACTGGAAGATTGAGCTTTCTTTATGAAGAGAAAGAGAAAGCTTAACCCCCCCCTTTCCTTTTTTTCACACGCGGGGCCACACTACTCCCTCATGTCACGGCGGATTTTGCTGTCCTGATAACGGCATGAATAAATCCGCAGAACTAAATGAATATAGGTTTGCGGTGAAATGGGAGCGGCAAGCCCATTTGCTCCGTGCCTCCTCGCTCGCACCCAGGCTGGGAATTCAGAATAAATGAAAGCTTTGTCAACCCCCTCGCCAAAAAAAAAACGAGCTTCTGGACTTCAGGAAGGCTGGCGTGTTCATGCTGGCACATGTTTCAAGGGATGTATGCCGAGTATACCGCTAGTTTTTTTTTTTGGTACCGGTTCCGGATGGGGTGGGTCCAGGAAGACAGTTTTACATTGTAAATGTAAAACTGAAGGCATCAAAACTGAAAACCATTTCAGGTGACGACCTCTTGAAGCTCATGGAGGGAATGCCAGGAGTGTGTATTTAAAGGAAAGGGTGGCTATTTTGAAGAAACGAGAAAATACAACATGTTTTCAATTATTTCGCCTTTTTTTGTTATGTACATAGTTTTGATGCCTTCAGTGACAATCTACAATGTCAATAGTCATGAAAATAAAGAAAACACATTGAAAGAGGAGGTTTATGTATATCCATCCATCCATTTTCTACCGCTTATTCCCTTTTGGGGACACGGGGGGCACTGGTCCCTATCTCAGCTACAATCGGGCGGAAGGTGGGGTATATATATATATATATATATATATACATATATATATATATATATATATATATACACACACATACATATATATATACATATACAAACACATACGTATATATATATATATATATATATATATACACGCACACATATATTCATATACATATATACACACATATATATATATAAATATATGAATAAATAAATATTTATATGTATATATATATACACACACAAGTGTATATTCATACATATATGTATACATATATACATACACACACATATATATATATACATGTGTGTGTATAACGCACTTATAAGGACTCACAGGATTGCTTATTATTTTTAATTGGATAGTAGTCAGTTTATTTCAATTCTTAATTTAATCTTTATTACCTCCTGTGTAATTTTTTTTTATCCCATATGTGGTCCCCACTACTGCATCTTAAGTTGGAGTCCTTAATCTTGTTTTATATATATATATATATATATATATATATATATATATATATATATATATATATATATATATATATATAAATACACACACACACACACAATATATTATATATATGTACATATATATTATACATACAATATATATATGATAAAATATATATATATATATATATATATATATATATATATATATATGTGTGTGTATATATAATATAATATATACAAATAGTAATATTTATATATACACATATATATATATATATATATATATATATATATATATATATATATGTGTTATATAGATATATGAGTATAGTATGAATATATGTGTACATATATGTGAATATATGTGTGTGTGTGTGTGAGTGTGTGTATATATATATATATATATATATATATATATATATATATATATATATATATATATATATATATATATATATATATATATATATATATATATATATATATATATATATATATATATATATATATATATATATATATATATATATATATATATATATATATATATATATATATATATATATATATATATATATATCACACACACACACACACACACACATACATACAAACAGTACATACATACATTGACATACATAAACACTGTATAAACAAGACCGAAAAAGCAGGTGTTGATAAAATACTTCCTGCTGTGAGATGTTACATGATGTTGGTGGAGTACAACCTTCTCTGCTAAAAAAATGCAAATGCATTTATTCCACATCTTTCACACCAATTACATATAGTATTGATAAGAGTACTAATGAATATCGATATTTATATCAATACAATTTGGCATGAACAAGGACATTATAGTATTTTACCCCAAACATATTCCAGGCCACATCATCCTCAGTCACTAATTCAAACATGAAAATAAAATAATCCCTGTTAACTTCCAGTGACCCTGTGTGCAGTGCAAAGCAGAGAATCTTGGGTTCGAATCCTGGTTGTGCTTGAAAATTAGGCTTGTTTTTTTTAAATTCATGTTTTAATATGCTAAACTTCATGATATTAATAAAGAAGTGGACAGTTACAAAATCATACTGATTATTAAAGATTTTAGATGAGTGATAGTTGTAGCTCAATCAAAGCTTGTTTCATTTTGGGAATTCATTGTGATGCTCAAGGTATAATAATTGCTGGGATACCCACAATTTCAGTCTTCCAAAGTTCCTTTTGGAAAACCAATTTTTGACCTGGGTATTTGTCTAATCCCGAAGCCATGAATTGATTTACGCTGACCCCGACTTAAACAAGTTGAAAAACGTATCCGGGTGCAACCATTTAGTGGTCAATTGTACGGAATATGTACTGTACTGTGCAATCTACTAATAAATCAATCAATCAAGCATTAAGGAGTGGGATGATCCAGGACTAGCTGCAGTGTGCTCAATCAACCACGAGGTGGCATCTGTGAGTGAATAATACTGTGTGACAGACTCTTGCTGTCGTCGCTCGGGTTCAGTGGACCACCCAGGAAGGACATGCTTTTGAGCAGGTTTGACTTCTTTATTTTTCAATAAATCTCGTCTGTGGTCGGGTCGCTTTTCAGCTCCTTCCTCCTTCTGCTTGCTCGCGGTCCGCTCTTTCAGTCGCCGTCGTCATCCTCCTCGTCTCTCGCGTCTTGCTTCCTCTTTGCTCTCCAGTCCCTGCTGCGGACACTCCACCTTCTTCTCTGATTTTTCATCCTTCTCCCCTTTTATGCGCTGCGAGGAGATAAGTCAATTGTGCGATCCACACACCTGAATCAGATTGTGTGGTCGCTCCCAGCACTCCGCCGCATTCTCCGCCTCCTTGCCGCCATCTTGGGCAGGGCTCCAGCATGCCCTGCCCCGCTGTCGGACCGTCGGCTCCGCCTCTCCACATACTGTATCATCATTTTCGGACCTGTCAGGTCGGTGTGCATTCTTCACTAATGAGGCAAAACTACAGTGCACACACCTATTTGCTCGGGGTTTCATCCCATCAGCTTGACTTTCCGATTCCACGCAAAAAGGTTACCGTAATTAGTAGAGCACTGACTCATATTTTAGCTGCTTTGAAGTTACGGCAACATTTTCATAAAGCTCCAATTTTTTTTAGGAGGATTTCATACAAAAAGGTTACTGCAATCAGGAGAGAGTCGACTTCAATAACGGCTTTGAAATGATAGCAATTATTCATGAACTTCAACTTCCTGGGATTTCATACGGAAAATGTAACAGAGACAACTTTACAAAATTGCACAAAAAAAAATACTGAAAAATATCACATTTTGTTGCTGAATACTAAAAGTATTCATTGGCACAAAACAACCCTGTAGATCAGTGGTATCAAACCAGCAGGCCGATACGGTCATTCGTGTATCGGACTTCTGAGGATTCACAGGATTCCTTATTATTTTTATTGCATTGTAGTATGTTTATTTCCATTCTTAGTTTTATCTAATTGTAATATATTTTCATCCCATATTTGTTCCCACTACTGGACCTTAAGTTGGAGTCCTTAATCTCGTTATATGCAAATATAATGATGATAAAGCCCATTCTATTCTATTTAAATATGGCCGTTTCCCAACAATGCAGAATTTTTTTTTAATTCCAAGCATATTATACGACATTTTTGTACTAAATTAAGCATTCTCAAGCTTAAAAGGGCTAAATGAACCATAAATAGCAACACTACAGTAGTTGTGGCTACAAAATTAGGCTAAAGCACACTCTTCAGTATCCTGGCCAGTGATTGGCTCAACTTCAGTCAGGATGAATGGTTGATTTTTTATATAAATATAGAGGACTCTAATAATGTTCAAAATGCATTTAGAGGGTAGCATAGCAAACAGGTTTTGTAGGCTCCAGTTATGAAAATATTCAATTGTTAACCAATGATTCCTATTTTGTGGAAATTCAATAATTGGGGTCATATAACCAATAACAGCGGCAAATGAGGGATCACTATATTTGGTGACCCTCGACTTAAGTTTGTTCGGTCTGTGGCTAAATATAGCTAAATAGCTAAATATAGTAAGGTAATTTTAGGGTTAAGGTTGTCACCGAAACAAACAAACATATATATATATATATATGCATACAGTATATATACATATATATGTATATATATATATATATATATGCATACAGTATATATACATATATATGTATATATATATATATATATATATATATACATATATATATATATATACAGTATATACATATACACACATAAACATAAACACAGTTTATACATACATATATATATATATATATATATATATATATATATATGCATACAGTATATATACATATATATATATATATATATATATATACAGTATATACTTATACACACATAAACATAAACACAGTTTGTACATACATACATATATATATATATATATATATATATATATATATATATATATATATATATATATATATATATATATATATATATATATATATATATATATATATATATATATATATATATATATACATATATACATATCTATATATATATATATATGTATATTTATATGTATATACACATATATACATATACATACGTATATATATATATATATATATATATGTATTTATATATATATATACATACATATATAAGTATAAACTGTGTTTATGTTTATGTGTGTATATGTATATACATACATATATATACATACACACACATATATATATATATATATATATATATATATAAACACACATAAACATGCACACATATATAAATATTTTTACAGTATATACATACACACTTAGACATCCATACAGTATACACATATACACACATATATACAGTATATACATATACACACATACATACAGTATATAAATATACACATATATACAGTACATACATACATATCCTACTATAGCAATATATTTTTTTTCATAAGTTGCAAAAAAATATATATAAATAACTTTAAAAACTGGTAGCTCAGTCACCAGAATTTTACAGTAAAAGCCATGTTTGTATTTTATTTTTTATTTTTTACAGCATATACAAAATGGAATAAATGGAAACAAACACATCTGAATGTTTTTTATGTGTGTGTTTTTTTTTAGCGTCTTATTGTGTATAGAAAAAAGACACAATACCGACGCTTATTTCACGGTAAAAAAAAGGTATTTAACCATAAAATCTATTGTCAACTTTACAGCCAAAAATTGGATGATTCGTTTGGACATTACAAGTCAAGCAGATACTTTAGTACAGTATTTATCTTTATTTTAACCCAAAAAATACATGATAATATTTTGATATTATTTATTCATAAACTATATACAATTGCACGCAGTATATGACTTTTTATGTCAAAAGGGAAATACATATATTTAGTAAGAAAAGATAAATTATTTTATTAACGCATATTATTCCCAGGCTTTCACGGGCCACGTTAAATAACAGGGTGGTTAAAACTTTGGAGCAATGTTCACAAAACAGGAAATATGGACCAACGGATGTTCTAAATGAAGTAGCTTATCAAATATAACTAACCCAACTTGTCCAATGACTTATCTTATGTATCGTGATGCTCGTTCCACGTCAGACCCGCATGGTATCCACCTAACACTTCCCACACTTGTGTTACAATCTGTCGCTGCACGATGGAAGTTCTCCCAGTTGCCTCACAGCCAACCGCATCCTCTCACCTTTTGTTTTGCAACACACCTCCTTTGTTATTTTTTTTTTCTTTCTCTACAGGAATAAACACGCGGGATGCTGAACACAATGACTAACACTAAAGGCTTTGGGGTTTTGAAAATTAATGCGCCGTGATAATGAGTTTCGCCGACGGCAAAACCGGCGAGGATCATTCGCCCTAATATGCACCTGCTTCTTCATGTTAGTGCACACGTTTACATTTGTCACACCTGATCAGATGGGTTTGCACATACGTACACACTCACAAAAAAAATAAATAAAAAAGGAAATAGCTGCTGTCTATTTTAAGATGCATTCGCCTGCTGGGGGGGTTTCTGTACATTACTAATGTATGGTGACGGTTTAGCTCTTTTCAAACATGGTTTTACATTAAAAGGGGCCGTTTGAAATGTCTTAAAGGACTACTGCCTACTACATAATAACTACTACATAATTACACGGTATTCTGGACATCTGTGTTGCTGAATCTTTTGCAATTTATTCAATGAATAATGGAGACGTCAAAGAAGAAAGCTGTAGGTGGGAAGCGGTGTATTGCGGCCGCCTTTAGCAACACACGTTTACAAGTTTATCCACAATACCAGATAACATTTACAATAGTGGCCGTGCGCAACCCGAAGGTCCCTGGTTCAATCCCCACCTAGTACCAACCCCGTCACGTCCGTTGTGTCCTGAGCGAGACACTTCACCCTTGCTCCTGATGGGTGCTGGTCAGCGCCTTGCATGGCAGCTCCCTCCATCAGTGTGTGAATGTGTGTGTGAATGGGTAAATGTGGAAGTAGTGTCAAAGCGCTTTGAGTACCTTGAAGGTAGAAAAGCGC
Source organism: Nerophis ophidion (assembly GCF_033978795.1). Classification (NCBI taxonomy): domain Eukaryota; kingdom Metazoa; phylum Chordata; class Actinopteri; order Syngnathiformes; family Syngnathidae; genus Nerophis; species Nerophis ophidion. Next base: position 9,398,160 of record NC_084617.1, on the reverse strand, counting down.
TATACAAGTACAACCCATTTATCTATTTATTTATTTTACTGAAAGCCACTACTACCGACCACGCAGTCTGATAGTTTATATATCAATGATGACATCTTAACATTGCAACACAAGCCAAGTTCCATCCATAAATGGCAATATTAAATTTTGCACGAATTATCCTGCTTAAATCGTCGCGGTATGATGACGTGTGCACGTGAAGTCACGGATTGTAGCAGACATTTTGGTCGAGCACCGATCCCAGCTATAAGTAGTCTGCTTTAATCGCATAATTACACAGTATTCTGGACATCTGTGTTGCTGAATCTTTTGCAATTTGTTCAATGAATAATGGAGACGTCAAAGAAGAAAGCTGTCGGTGGGAAGCGGTGTATTGCGGCCGCCTTTAGCAACACAAGTTTACAAGTTTATCCACAATACCAGATAACATTTACAATAGTGGCCGTGCGCAACCCGAAGGTCCCTGGTTCAATCCCCACCTAGTACCAACCCCGTCACGTCCGTTGTGTCCTGAGCAAGACACTTCACCCTTGCTCCTGATGGGTGCTGGTCAGCGCCTTGCATGGCAGCTCCCTCCATCAGTGTGTGAATGTGTGTGTGAATGGGTAAATGTGGAAGTAGTGTCAAAGCGCTTTGAGTACCTTGAAGGTAGAAAAGCGCTACACAAGTACAACCCATTTATCTATTTATTTATTTTACTGAAACCCACTACTACCGACCATGCAGTCTGATAGTTTATATATCAATGATGAAATCTTAACATTGCAACACAAGCCAAGTTCCATCCATAAATTGCAATATTAAATTTTGCACGAATGATTCTGCTTAAAACGTCGCGGTATGATGACGTGTGCACGTGAAGTCACGGATTGTAGCGGACATTTTGGTAAAGCACCGATCCCAGCTATAAGTAGTCAGCTTCAATTGCATAATTACACAGTATTCTGGACATCTGTGTTGCTGAATCTTTTGCAATTTATTCAATGAATAATGGAGACGTCAAAGAAGAAAGCTGTAGGTGGGAAGCGGTGTATTGCGGCCGCCTTTAGCAACACAAGTTTACAAGTTTATCCACAATACCACATAACATTTACAATAGTGGCCGTGCGCAACCCGGAGTTCCCTGGTTCAATCCCCACCTAGTACCAACCCCGTCACGTCTGTTGTGTCCTGAGCAAGACACTTCACCCTTGCTCCTGATGGGTGCTGGTCAGCGCCTTGCATGGCAGCTCCCTCCATCAGTGTGTGAATGTGTGTGTGAATGGGTAAATGTAGAAGTAGTGTCAAAGCGCTTTGAGTACCTTGAAGGTAGAAAAGCGCTACACAAGTACAACCCATTTATCTATTTATTTATTTTACTGAAAGCCACTACTACCGACCACGCAGTCTGATAGTTTATATATCAATGATGAAATCTTAACATTGCAACACAAGCCAAGTTCCATCCATAAATTGCAATATTAAATTTTGCACGAATTATCCTGCTGAAACGTCGCGGTGATGACGTGTGTATGTGAAGTCACGGATTGTAGCGGACATTTTGGTCGAGCACCGATCCTAGCTATAAGTAGTCTGCTTTAATCGCATAAATACACAGTATTCTGGACATCTGCGTTGCTGAATCTTTTGCAATTTATTCAATGAATAATGGAGACGTCAAAGAAGAAAGCTGTAGGTGGGAAGCGGTGTATTGCGGCCGCCTTTAGCAAAACAAGTTTACAAGTTTATTCACAATACCACATAACATTTACAATAGTGGCCGTGCGCAACCCGAAGGTCCCTGGTTCAATCCCCACCTAGTACCAACCCCGTCACGTCCGTTGTGTCCTGAGCAAGACACTTCACCCTTGCTCCTGATGGGTGCTGGTCAGCGCCTTGCATGGCAGCTCCCTCCATCAGTGTGTGAATGTGTGTGTGAATGAGTAAATGTGGAAGTAGTGTCAAAGCGCTTTGAGTACCTTGAAGGTAGAAAAGCGCTATACAAGTACAACCCATTTATCTATTTATTTATTTTACTGAAACCCACTACTACCGACCACGCAGTCTGATAGTTTATATATCAATGATGACATCTTAACATTGCAACACAAGCCAAGTTCCATCCATAAATGGCAATATTAAATTTTGCACGAATTATCCTGCTTAAATCGTCGCGGTATGATGACGTGTGCACATGAAGTCACGGATTGTAGCGAACACTTTGGTCGAGCACCGGTCCCACCTATAAGTCGTCTGCTTTAATCGCATAATTCCACAGTATTCTGGACATCTGTGTTGCTGAATCTTTTGCAATTTGTTCAATGAATAATGGAGACGTCAAAGAAGAAAGCTGTAGGTGGGAAGCGGTGTATTGCGGCCGCCTTTAGCAACACAAGTTTACAAGTTTATCCACAATACCACATAACATTTACAATAGTGGCCGTGCACAACCCAAAGGTCCCTGGTTCAATCCCCACCTAGTACCAACCCCGTCACGTCCGTTGTGTCCTGAGCAAGACACTTCACCCTTGCTCCTGATGGGTGCTGGTTAGCGCCTTGCATGGCAGCTCCCTCCATCAGTGTGTGAATGTGTGTGTGAATGGGTAAATGTGGAAGTAGTGTCAAAGCGCTTTGAGTACCTTGAAGGTAGAAAAGCGCTATACAAGTACAACCCATTTATTTATTTATTTATTTTACTGAAACCCACTACTACCGACCACGCAGTCTGATAGTTTATATATCAATGATGAAATCTTAACATTGCAACACAAGCCAAGTTTATCCATCCATCCATAAATTGCAATATTAAATTTTGCACAAATTATCCCGCTTAAAACGTTGCGGTATGATGACGTGTGCACGTGAAGTCACGGATTGTAGCGAACACTTTGGTCGAGCACCGATCCCAGCTATAAGTAGTCTGCTTTAATCGCATGATTCCACAGTATTCTGGACATCTGTGTTGCTGAATCTTTTGCAATTTGTTCAATGAATAATGGAGACGTCAAAGAAGAAAGATGTAGGTGGGAAGCGGTGTATTGCGGCCGCCTTTAGCGACACAAGTTTACAAGTTTATCCACAATACCACATAACATTTACAATAGTGGCCGTGCGCAACCCGAAGGTCCCTGGTTCAATCCCCACCTAGTACCAACCCCGTCACGTCCGTTGTGTCCTGAGCAAGACACTTCACCCTTGCTCCTGATGGGTGCTGGTTGGCGCCTTGCATGGCAGCTCCCTCCATCAGTGTGTGAATGTGTGTGTGAATGGGTAAATGTGGAAGTAGTGTCAAAGCGCTTTGAGTACCTTGAAGGTAGAAAAGTGCTATACAAGTACAACCCATGTATTTATTTTTTTATTTTACTGAAAGCCACTACTACCGACCACGCAGTCTGATAGTTTATATATCAATGATGACATCTTAACATTGCAACACAAACCAAGTTCCATCCATAAATTGCAATATTAAATTTTGCACGAATTATCCTGCTTAAATCGTAGCGGTATGATGACGTGTGCACGTGAAGTCACGGATTGTAGCAGACATTTTGGTCAAGCACCGATCCAAGCTATAAGTAGTCTGCTTTAATCGCATAATTACACAGTATTCTGGACATCTGTGTTGCTGAATCTTTTGCAATTTGTTCAATGAATAATGGAGACATCAAAGACTTGTCCAGGGAGAACCCCGCCTTCCGCCCGACTGTAGCTGAGATAGGCGCCAGCGCCCCCCGCCACCCCAAAAGGGAATAAGCGGTAGAAAATGGATGGATGGATCAATCAATAAAACAAGATGTAGAAGAGGGGTGTCAAAGTCATTTTAGGAGGAAAATATCCACCCAAGTGGGCTATAATGGTAAAATCACGGTATGATAACTTAAAAATAAAGACATTCGGGGAGAACATGCAAACTCCACACAGAAAGATCCCGAGCCTGGATTTGAACCCAGGATTGCAGGACCTTTGTATTGTGAGGCAGATGCACTAACCCCTCTGCCACCGCGAAGCCCTTATTGATTGATACTTTGTTAAATACAAATAAATAAATAAAAAACCTGGTGGCAGAGGGGTTAGTGCGTCTGCCTCACAATACGAAGTTCCTGCAGTCCTGGGTTCAAATCCAGGCTCGGGATCTTTCTGTGTGGAGTTTGCATGTTCTCCCCGTGAATGCGTGGGTTCCCTCCGGGTACTCCGGCTTCCTCCCACTTCCAAAGACATGCACCTGGGGATAGGTTGATTGGCAACACTAAATTGGCCCTAGTGTGTGAATGTGAGTGTGAATGTTGTCTGTCTATCTGTGTTGGCCCTGCGATGAGGTGGCGACTTGTCCAGGGTGTACCCCGCCTTCCGCCCGATTGTAGCTGAGATAGGCGCCAGGGCCCCCCGCAACCCCCCCAAAAAGGGAATAAGCGGTAGAAAATGGATGGACATTTTCAGAATGTGCTCGTTCTATTTTTAAACACACAAAAAAAAAACAGAATGTCTTTATTTTTAAGTTATCATACCGTGATTTTACCATTATGGCCCACTTGGGTGGATATTTTCCTCCTAAAATGAGTTTGACACCCCTCTTCTACATCTTGTTTTATTGATTGATCCATCCATCCATTTTCTACCACTTATTCACTTTTGGGGTCACGGTACTTGTCCAGGGTGTACCCCGCCTTCCGCCCGACTGTAGCTGAGATAGGCACCAGCGCCCCCACAACCCCCAAAAAAAGGGAATAAGCGGTAGAAAAATGGATGGACATTTTCAGAATGTGCTCGTTCTATTTTTAAACACACAAAAAAAAACAGAATGTCTTTATTTTTAAGTTATCATACCGTGATTTTACCATTATGGCCCACTTGGGTGGATATTTTCCTCCTAAAATGAGTTTGACACCCTTCTTCTACAACTTGTTTTATTGATTGATCCATGCATTCATTTTCTACCGCTTATTCCCTTTTGGTGTCGCGGGACTTGTCCAGGGTGAACCCCGCCTTCCGCCCGACTGTAGCTGAGATAGGCGCCACCCCAAAAGGGAATAAGCGGTAGAAAATGGATGGATGGATCAATCAATAAAACAAGATGTAGAAGAGGGGGGGCCAAACTCATTTTAGGAGGAAAATATCCACCCAAGTGGGCCATAATGGTAAAATCACGGTATGATAACTTAAAAATAAAGACATTCGGAGAGAACATGCAAACTCCACACAGGAAGATTCCGAGCCTGGATTTGAACCCAGGACTGCAGGACCTTCGTATTGTGAGGCAGACGCACGAACCCCTCTTCCACCGCGAAGCCCTTATTGATTGATACTTTGTTAAATAAAAATAAATAAATAAAAAAACCTGCCGACCCCAAACGACCTCCATCAAGGTAATAAGAAACCCCCGCCAACAGGATGTTTATCACGGCGCTCTCTTCACTTAAAAAAAAAAGCCATTTGCTTGCCTCGAACGACGCTCCAAGCCACGGCGGGGGCCCCGGCGTCGGCCCCGCGGCGAGTTGATTGCCGGTAATTGTCGTCAGCGGGCCCTCCCAGCCGTAATCCACTTCCTGATTACATCTTCAGAGTGCAAAAAAAACAGCAGGGGGGTGGGGGTGGGGGGTGCTCCAGTCCGAAGAACCGCCTCCCATGTTCCGTGTTTCCAATCCGACTAATTGTTTTTTAAAAGCAGCACATGTCAGAAATTAAAAAAAAAAAAAAAAAAATATATAATCCTTCAAGACGCAAGAATGACTGCGGAGGTGTGGCGGCAAATTATTCCGACTTCTAATGAGATGGTGAGACACTTTGACACCACGCAGGCCCGGAGTGAGCGCTAACCCGCTGACTTTTTTTTGCCACGCGTCTCTGTTTCTTTTTGTTCGGCGAAATGAACAAATACACGTCTCTAAGTGTTCGGCGGCAATTATTCGGAGTCCCCCGCAGTAAATGAGTGCAATCATGAAACCTGTTGTTTTATTTTTGGAAATGAGTCTTTAAAGCTACTGTTTCAACGAGTCTGTTTGTACAAACCCCGTTTCCATATGAGTCGGGAAATTGTGTTTGATGTAAATATAAACGGAAAACAATGATTTGGAATTCAACCCATTTTCAGTTGAATGCACTACGAAGATATTTGATGTTCAATCTTATAATAATTAACTTTGAATTTCATGGCAGCAACATGTGCCAAAGTAGTTAGGAAAGGGCATGTTCACCACTGTGTTACATCACCTTTTCTTTTAACAACACTCAATAAACGTTTGGGAACTGAGGAAACTAATTGTTGAAGCTTTGAAAGTGGAATTCTTTCCCATTCTTGTTTTATGTAGAGCTTCAGTCGTATTTTACGCTTCAGACTGCGCCACACATTTTCGATCGGAGACAGGTCTGGACTGCAGGTGAGCCAGGAAAGTACGCGGACTCTTTTTTTTTTTACGAAGCCACGCTGTTGTAACACGTGCTGAATGTGGCTTGGCATTGTCTTTTCTTTTAAAGGCGAACATTATCACAATTTCAAAAGGGTTAAAAACAATAAAAATCAGTTCCCAGTGGCTTGTTGTATTTTTGGAAGTTTTTTTCAAAATTTTACCGGTCTCGGAATATCCCTAAATAAACCTTTAAAGTGCCTTATTTTCGGCTCTCTGCGAATACATTGGCCATTTCCCTGTGACGTCACACAGTGCTGCCAATGTAAACAAACAATGGGAATACCACAGCAAGATATAGCGACATTAGCTCGGATTCAAACTCGGATTTCAGCGATTTAAGCGATTCAACAGATTACGCATGTATTGAAACAGATGGTTGGAGTATGAAAATATTGAAGAAGAAACTGAAGCTATTAAGCGAATAGCTATTGACGCTATTCATAGCCATAGCATGACCGAATAGCTGCGTTAGCATCGCCGGTAAAATGTGCGGACCAAACGATCAGGACTTTCGCATCTTTTGACACTGGAGCAACTTAAATCCGTCGATTGGTAAGTGTTTGTTTCACATTAAATGTAGGTGGAAGGAAACGTAATATAGTTGCAAATGCATCTACAGGTTATCCATACATCTCTGTGCCATGTCTGCTTTAGCACCACCGGTAAATAGCATGTTAGCATCGATTAGCATAGCATGTTAGCATCGATTAGCTGGCAGTCAACATCAACAAAACTCACCTTTGTGATTTCGTTGACTTTATAGTTGCAAATGCATCTGCAGTTTATCCATACATCTCTGTGCCATGTCTGCTTTAGCACTGCCGGTAAATAGCATGTTAGCGTCGATTAGCGTATTGATACTTTTATTAGTAGATTGCACAGTACAGTACATATTCCGTACAATTGACCACTAAATGGTAACACCCCAATAAGTTTTTCAACTTGTTTAAGTCGGGGTCCACGTTAATCAATTCATGGTACAAATATATACTATCAACATAATACAGTCATCACACAAGTTAATCATCATAGTATGTACATTGAATTATTTACATTATTTACAATCCGGGGAGTGGGATGAGGAGCTTTGGTTGATATCAGAACTTCGGTCATCAACAATTGCATCAACAGAGAAATGTGGACATTGAAACAGTGTAGGTCTTATTTAGTAGGATATGTACAGCCAGCAGAGAACATAGTGAGTTCACATAGCATAAGAACAAGTATATACATTAGAAGTACATCTGAGTTGTTTATAATCCGGGGAGATGGGATGTGAATGGAGGAGGGTATTAGTAAAGTGTTGAAGTTGCCTGGAGGTGTTGTTTTAGAGCTGTTTTGAAGGAATATAGAGATGCACTTACTTTTATACCTGTTAGGAGTGCATTCCACATTGATGTGGGATAGAAAGAGAATGAGTTAAGACCTTTGTTAGATCGAAATCTGGGTTTAACGTGGTTTGTGGAGCTCCCCCTGGTGTTGTGGTTATGGCGGTCATTTTACGTTAAGGAAGTAATTTGACATGTACTCCGGCTTATTAGTGATTCCTAGAGCCCAAAAAAAGTCTGCGGGCTATAGAGCGTTTTCCGTTCGGGCTCAAGCACTCTGGAATGCCCTCCCGGTAACAGTTCGAGATGCTACCTCAGTAGAAGCATTTAAGTCTCACCTTAAAACTCATCTGTATACACTAGCCTTTAAATAGACCTCCTTTTTAGACCAGTTGATCTGCCGCTTCTTTTCTTTCTCCTATGTCCCCCCCTCGGTCCGATGACCATGGATGAAGTACTGGCTGTCCAGAGTCGAGACCCAGGATGGACCGCTCTTTGGGACCCAGGATGGACCGCTCGCCTGTATCGGTTGGGGACATCTCTATGCTGCTGATCCGCTTGAGATGGTTTCCTGTGGACGGGACTCTCGCTGCTGTCTTGGATCCGCTTGAACTGAACTCTCGCGGCTGTGTTGGAGCCACTATGGATTGAACTTCCACAGTATCACGTTAGACCCGCTCGACATCCATTGCTTTCGGTCCCCTAGAGAGGGGGGGTCGCCCACATCTGAGGTCCTCTCCAAGGTTTCTCATAGTCAGCATTGTCACTGGCGTCCCACTGGATGTGAATTCTCTCTGCCCACTGGGTGTGAGTTTTCCTTGCCCTTTTGTGGGTTCTTCCGAGGATGTTGTAGTCGTAATGATTTGTGCAGTCCTTTGAGACATTTGTGATTTGGGGCTATATAAATGAACATTGATTGATTGATTGATTGATACTTCGGTATCAAGGAGGTGTAGCGGATTTTATAGACTAGGCTCAGTGCAAGTTGTTTTACTCTGTCCTCCACCCTGAGCCAGCCCACTTTGGAGAAGTGGGTTGGATATTAGCATCGATTAGCTGGCAGTCAACATCAACAAAACTCACCTTTGTGATTTTGTTGACTATCGTTGCAAATGCATCTGCAGGTTATCCATACATCTCTGTGCCATGTCTGCTTTTGCACCGCCGGTCAAATGTGGAGACACTCTGGCACATTCAATGGGGGTCTGGCGGCAGATTTCTTGCCAGTGGTGCAACTTGAATCCCTCCCTGTTAGTGTTGTTACACCCTCCGACAACAGGATGTCTCCAAGGTTCCAAAAACTAGTCAAAAAAACGGAAAATAACAGAGCTGAGACCCGGTGTTTGTAATGTGAAAATGAAATTGGTGGGTGTGTTACCTCGGCGACGTCACATTCTGACGTCATCGCCTCCAGCGCGATAAACAGAAAGGCGTTTCATTCGCCAAAATTCACCCATTTAGAGTTCGGAAATCGGTTAAAAAAATAAATGGTCTTTTTTTCCGCACCATCAAGGTATATATTGACGCTTACATAGGTCTGCTGATAATGTTCCCCTTTAACATGACTACAACCCCACAACTAGTACGACCAGTTGGAAACTCAATGCAACAACGAAGCACGAGTTGTTTTTATTGCATTGCAGCCTACAAAATGAAGTCATATTAAAAAACAAACCAAAAAAAAAAACATTTCCATGATTTAGGAGAGCTAAAGATAATTCCCCCCGCAGTTAAAACCCACGAAGCAAAGATGATGTCCAGCCGAGGATGAAGTGTCAACATGCGCCGGCCGTTGTTTGGCTGCTTGCGTGCGCCACACATGCCTGCGGGTGTCATATTGTGCTGCCCGTGTTGTTTGCTTTGGAGCAGGTTCACTGGTCTCTTTATTACGCCGTCCCCCCTAATGCCTTCATTTCATGCACTCTCCCAGGTCACGTATTACGCTGGCGGCCGGCGGCACATTCCCTCTCCTCGCCGCCAGCCCGCCCCGTCGATGCCAGCCAATGAATTAGGGCTTCCGCGCCAGCATATTGGACCTATTTGGCTCTGTTCATGGCAGGCGCTCATGTGGTAAAAGCTCCCATCCAAGACCTGTGGTCCAAATTAATTAAAAGGGGTTCGAGTCCCTGTGCGAGGCGACATTAAGATTCCTCTGAGTCAGTGTCGTTCGGGTGTGCCGTGGGAGATCATGTAGTTTCAACTATTTGGGTTGAAAATATATTTTTGGCAAACCAGTAAATAATGAGCCGTCGTTGAGTGTGAGACGACAATATCCAGACGACAGCGGGAGGCAGGGTGAAGGTAAAAAGGTGTCTAAGGCTTAAACCTAAAATAAACAAAAGGCCAGTGCCGCTAAGAAAACGTAATGAAGCTTAGGGATAGCTATGAGGAACGAAACTAAAACTGATCTGGTTGCAAAGTAAGCAAAAAAAAAATGGAATGCTGGACGACAGCAAAGACTTACGGCGTGTGGAGCAGCAGACGGCGTCCACAAAGTACTTCCGCACATGACATGACAGTCAACAATGTCCCCGCAAAGAAGGATAGCGACAACTTAAATAGCCTTGATTGCTAAAACTGTCATGATCTGTGGTCTGGATTATGTTTTTGTTAATTTTTTTTGTTACTTTTTGGACTCTTTTAGTTCCTGGTTGCGCTCCCTTGTTTTTTTTTGGTTACCATGATTTTCACCTGCCTCTGTTGTTTGGACCGCGCACCTGTTTCTAATTAAGATCCTAATTAGATATATATATGTATATATGTATATATATGTGTATATATATATATATATATATATGTATATATATGTGTATATATATATATATATATATATATATATATATACACATATATATACATATATATATATATATATATATATATATATATATATATATATATATATATATATATATATATATATAAAGGCTTTCTTAAAAAGAAGGGTTTTTAAGCCTAATTTAAAAGCATCCACAGTTTGTGGTGCCCTCAGGTGGTCAGGGAGAGCATTCCACAGACTAGGAGCAGCTGAGCAGAAAGCCTGGTTTATGTTTATATATATATATATATATATATATATCCATCCATCCATCCATTTTCTATTGTTTATTCCCTTTGGGGTTGCAGGGGGCACTGGTGCCTATCTCAGCTACGATCGTGCGGAAGGCGGTGTACACCCTGGACAAGTCGCAACCTCATCGGCAGGGCCAACACAGATAGACAGACAAAATTCACACACTAGGGCCAATTTAGTGTTGCCAATCAACCTATCCCCAGGTGCATTTTTTTTGGAAGTGGGAGGAAGCCCACGCATTTCACGGGGAGGACATGCAAACTCCCGAGCCCGGGATTGAACCCCAGACTACTCAGGACCTTTCGTCTTGTGAGGCAGACGCACCAACCCCTCTTCCATCGTGAAGGCCATATATATATATATATATATATATATATATATATATATATATATATAAACATAAACCAGGCTTTCTGCTCAGCTGCTCCCAGTCTGTGGAACGCTCTCCCTGACCACCTGAGGGCTCCACAGACTGTGGATGCTTTTAAAAAAGGCTTAAAAAACCCTATATAAAAACCCTATACATATATATATATATATATATATATATATATATATATATATATATATATATACAAAATAGAAAATAATAATGATAATAATGATCTCTAAGGGAAAGGAGGGCTCACATTGATTAGTACACCTCAATGAACGTGATTTATTTAGTTATTTAGTTTTGTATAAGAATTGCAGCACCGGGTCGAGTGTGACGGACGTTAAATAATATAAATAATACATGCGCTCATAGGCAGCCGTGTGTGCTTTATATATAACCTATTTGAAATTCAGCAAAGGATAAAAATGAATAATTCTCGGCTCGTTGTGTGAGCTGCCAGAGATTAGCCGCCTTTCGCCGCGGCCTGCTTCCCAGCAGATAAACATCAGATTTCATCCGATTTGATTGTCCTCATCCGCTGATACGGATGCGATCAGGCGGCGGAATCATTTTTTTTTTTTTTTGGCGTCAGATGGCGTTTTGCTCAATTTGACGCCGCGTCAACTTTGCCCGGCCGGCACCTTTCATTTGATAGTGTGATGTTGTTAAGAACGAGATATGGTGTTATGTTTTATTTTGAAGTATTGGTTTTATTTTGAAGAACCGGATGTCCGGTGCAGGAAGTGACTTTGCTGTTTTCTCGGTTATTTGCTTCCTCGTCTTTCGGACTTTTGGATGAGAAGGTAATAGTTCTTCACTGCTCCGTCTTTCTTAGTGTAAATATTCTTTCTAAACGTTCTTAGTACTTTAAAAGTTAAAACATTAATGTTGTGGGTACAAGTCATGTGTTGTTTGAAGTATTTTTTTATGCACAATTTTGTTAATTAAGGAATACAGCAGCGGTCACCAATGCCAGATGAGTCGCCCGCTGGCTTGTTCTAAAAATAGCTCAAATAGCAGCACTTACCAGTGAGCTGCCTCAATTTTTTAAAATTGTATTTATTTACTAGCAAACTGGTCTCAGTTTGCTCTACATTTTTAATTCTAAGAGAGACAAAACTCAAATAGAATTTAAAAATCCAAGAAAATATTTTAGACTTGTTGAAATATTTTTATTTTTTTTACTTTGCTTCTAATAACTTTCAGAAAGACAATTTTAGAGAAAAAATACAACCTTGAAAATGATTTTAGGATTTTCACACACATGTAACTTTTTACCTTTTAAATTCCTTCCTCTTCTTTCCTGACAATTTAAATCAATGTTCAAATACATTTATTTTATTTTTATTTTAAAGAATAATAAATGCATTTTAATTTAATTCTTAATTTTAGTTTCTGTTTTTTTCGACAAAGAATATTTGTGAAATATTTCTTCAAACATATTATGATTAAAATTCCCCCCAAAAATATTCTAGGAAATCTAGAAAATCTTTAGAATCAAATTGAAATCTTATTTCATAGTCTTTTAAATTTGTTTTTAACATTTTTGTTCTGGAAAATCTAGAAGAAATAATGATTTGTCTTTGTTAGAAATATAGCTTGGTCCAATTTGTTATATATTCTAACAAGGTGCAGATTGGATTTTAGCCTATTTAAAACATGTCATGAAAATTCTAAAATTAATCTTAATCAGGAAAAATTACTAATGATGTTCCATAAATTAATTTTTTATTTTTTCAAAAAGATTCAAATTAGCTAGTTTTTCTCTTCTTTTTTTCGGTTGAATTTTGAATTTTAAAGAGTCGAAATTGAAGATAAACTATGTTTCAAAATTGTTATTTTCATTTTTTCCCTGTTTTCTCCTCTTTTAAACCGTTCAATTAAGTGTTTTTTTCATCATTTATTCTCTACAAAAAACTTTCCGTAAAAGGAAAAAAAATGTACGACGGAATGACGGACAGAAATACCAATTTTTTAAATATATATATATATATATATATATATATATATATATTTATATATATATATATATATATATATATATATATATATATATATATATATATATATATATATATATATATATATATTTTATATATATATATAAAAAAACCCTGCTACCCTTGTCCGGAATAGTCCGTTTGCATCCTGGAAGAACAAACCTTGCTTTAAGTTATATATATATATATATATATATATATATATATATATATATATATATATATGTATTGCAAAAAACCCCTTTTCATGACAGAATGACCTCTGCTACCCTTGATTGATTGATTGATTGATACTTTTATTAGTAGATTGCACAGTACAGTACATATTCTGTACAATTGACCACTAAATGGTAACACCCGAATAAGTTTTTCAACTTGTTTAAGTCGGGGTCCACGTTAATCAATTCATTGTCCGGAATAGTCCGTTTGCATCCTGGAAGAACAAACCTTGCAGTAAGTTATATATATATATATATATATATATATATATATATATATATATATATATATATATATATACATATATATATATATACATATATATATATATATATATATATATATATATATATATATATATATATATATATATATAGATGTATTTATTAAAGGTAAATTGAGCAAATTGCATATTTCTGGCAATTTATTTAAGTGTGTATCAAACTGGTAGCCCTTCGCATTAATCAGTAGCCAAGAAGTAGCTCTTGCTTTCAAAAAGGTTGATGACCCCTGGAATAGAGCGTCGACTGTTTGAATTGGTATTTACACCACACAGGTGCAGATATCAGTCCGCCAGAAAGTAGAGACCTGTGTATGTGTTTTGTGTTTCCAACACAGGTATGTGGATTCGTGCATAATTATTATTATTTATTTTTTTGTGATAAAACGTTTTTATTAAAGGGGAACATTATCACCAGACCTATGTAAGCGTCAATATATACCTTGATGTTGCAGAAAAAAGACTATGTTTTTTTAACCAATTTCCGAACTCTAAAAGGGCGAATTTGGCGATTTAAACGCCTTTCAATTGTTCTCTGTTGGAGCGATGACCTTTCACCCGTGACGTCACAACGTGAAGCAGTCCGCCATTTTCTCAAACACATTGCACACACCAAGTCAAATCAGCTGTTATTTTCCATTTTTTCGACTGCTTTCCGTACCTTGAAGACATCATGCCTCGTCATCAACACGATTCAAGTTGCACCAGTGGTCAAAAGATGCGAAAGTCCCTCGTTTGTTCTGCACACATTACCGACGACAGCTATGCTACGACAGAGATGGCAAAAATGTGTGGATATCCTGCGACACTCAAAGCAGATGCATTTCCGACAATAAAGTCAACGAAATCACAAAGGTGAGTTTTGTTGATGTTAATGACTTATGTGCTAATCAGACATATTTGGTCACGGCATGACTGCAAGCTAATCGATGCTAACATGCTACTTAGGCTAGCTGTATGTACATATCGCATCATTATGCCTCATTTGTAGCTATATTTGCATCCAGCCTTTCCCTCCACCCACATTTTGTGCCAAACAAACACATACCAATCGTTGGTTAGAAGGCCATCGCCAAATTTGTGCCGCTGTCTGTCGTGATATGGCTCAAAAGCTTCTGTTTCTTCTTTAATTACGTTTTCGCTACCTGCTTCCATACTCCAACCATCCATTTCAATACAAGCGTAATCTTTTGAATGGCTTACTGCGCTGGAATCCGAGTCTGAATCCGAGCTAATATCGCTATATTTTGCTGTGCTATCCGCCATGTTTGTTTCTGTGTGGTCACAGGATAATGGACGGGTGGATATAACGACGGTTAAATCAGGCACTTTGAAGCCGATATTGCGTGATGGGTAAAATTTTCAGAAAAACTTCAAAAAATAAAATAAATGATATTTGTTCAGTATCTAATAAATTGAAATGTATTATGTTTGCAGATGATACAAATGTATATTGTTCAAGAGAAGACCTGAAGGAAGTGTTGAGGATAATAGAAGTTGAGTTAAATCAGCTAAAAAAATGGTTTGATATTAATAAGTTATCATTCAATGATAAGAAAACTAAATGTATGGTGTTTAGTGGTGCAAGGACAAATTGCGAAGCAAAATTAAAACTTAATCAAGTGGAAATTGATAGAGTGTATGAAACTAAATTCTTGGGAATAATAATTGATCATAAACTGCATATTGAATATATAAAGGGAAAAATATCCAAATCTATTGCTATTCTTTATAAAGTAAGACACATGCTGAATAAGACATGCCTGCATATGTTGTATTATTCTTTTATTTTTCCATATTTAACGTATTGTGTTGAAATTTGGGGAAATGTTTATGAAACAAACATGGACCCAATAATAAAACTTCAAAAAAGGGTCATTAGAATAATACACAAATCCTGCTACTATGAACATACCAATCCATTATTTATGAGTTCAAATGTATTAAAATTTTCCGACACTGTGTTTTTAACAGCAATGGAAATTATGTTTCGAGTAAAGAACAACAGCTTGTATTCTCAGGCTATTTCGTTTAAGACATGGGTGTCAAACTCTGGCCCGTGGGCCAAATTTGGCCCGCCGTGTAATTTCATTTGGCCCTTGAGGCAATATCAAATTAACATTAGAGCTGACCCGCCGCTGTAACCCCGCATTCGCCGCTAATACTCATACTCGTCAACCCTCCTGATTTTCCCGGAGACTCCCGAAGTTCAGTGCAACCCCCGAATTTCTCCCGACGTCCACCCGGACAATAATATTGGGGGCGGGCCGTAAAAGCACTGCCTTTGGCGTTCTTTACAAGACGCCACGTCCGCTTTTCCTCCATACAAACAGCGTGCCGGCCCACTCACATAATATATGTGGCTCATACACACACACAAATGTATGCAAGGCATACTTGGTCAACAGCCATACAGGTCACACTGAGGGTGGCCGTATAAACAACTTTAACACTGTTACAAATATACGCCACGCTGTGAACCCACAGCAAACAAGAATGACAAACACATTTCGGGAGAACATCCACACCGTAACACAACATAAACTCAACCGAACAAATAACCAGAACCCCTTGCATCACTAACTCTTCAGGGACGCTACAATATACACCCCCGCTACCACCAAACCCCGCCCCAACTCAAACCCGCCGCCGAAAAGAGGCATTCAATCTGTATTTTTATTTTATTTGATATGCCATCGATATTTTTTAATTATTGTTATTTAAAACTGGATGTTGCATGTCACTATAAAGTTATATAAGCCTTGCTTGTTCAATATTCAATGCAAAACTTGTTTGGGTCCCTATTAAAGGATACATTTGTTCAACCCGCGGCTTCGTTCAGTTTTAAATTTTGGCCCACTCTGTATTTGAGTTTGACACCCCTGGTTTAAGAGGAGAAAACTATAATTTACGGGTGGTATCGGTTTTCGAAATAGGTAAAGCGAGAACAAATACAAAATACAAATGTATTACAGTTTTAGGAGTTAAATGGTGGAAGAAGCTCAGTGATGAGCTGAAGACATGTACTTCTTTGGTAAGGTTTAAGAAAACATTGAAAGGTGAAATAATTGAAAATTATAAAATATAGTACTTTCATCGCATTGATTTTTTGTTTTTTTTTAACGTTGATGTTCCAGGCAATTTAATTTTTAGTGAAGGTATAGGATAGGCAAATATAAGCTTAGGCTTCAGCCTATTCCTTTTTTGGTAATTCTTTTTCTTTTCTCCATCCATCCATCTTCTTCCGCTTATCCGAGGTCGGGTCGCGGGGGCAACAGCCTAAGCAGGGAAACCCAGACTTCCCTCTCCCCAGCCACTTCGTCTAGCTCTTTCCGGGGGATCCCGAGGCGTTCCCAGGCCAGCCGGGAGACATAGTCCTCCCAACGTGTCCTGGGTCTTCCCCGTGACCACCTACCGGTCGGACGTGCCCTAAACACCTCCCTAGGGGGGCGTTCGGGTGGCATCCTGACCAGATGCCCGAACCACCTCATCTGGCTCTTTTCTTTCGTGTGTAAATGTGCATTATTGTATAGATATAACATGACCTGTAAAACTGATCACACAAAATGGTTGATTGATTTGATTGATTATATGACCGAAATAAACTTATTTCATTCATTAATTCATTCATTCAAAAAAATAAAATAAGCCACTGGGAACTGATTTTTATTGGTTTTAACCCTTCAGAAATTGTGATAATGTTCCCCTTTTAATGTAATTTAAATTATTATTTTTATGTTAAAGAGGGAACATTATCACAATTTCAAAAGGATTAAAAACAATAAAAATCAGTTCCCAGTGGCTTGTTGTATTTTTTGAAGTTTTTTTCAAAATTTTACCGGTCTCGGAATATCCCTAAATAAAGTTTTAAAGTGCCTTATTTTCGCTATTTTCAAAACCACTATCCATTTCCCTGTGACGTCATACAGTGCTGCCAATGTAAACAAACATTGGGAATACCACAGCAAGATATAGCGACATTAGCTCGGATTCAAACTCGGATTTCAGCGACTTAAGCGATTCAACAGATTACGCATGTATTGAAACAGATGGTTGGAGTATGAAAGTATTGAAGAAGAAACTGAAGCTATTGAGCGAATAGCTATTGACGCTATTTATAGCCATAGCATGGCCGAATAGCTGCGTTAGCATCGCCGGTAAAATGTGCGGAACAAACGATCAGGACTTTCGCATCTTTTGACACTGGAGCAACTTAAATCCGTCGATTGGTAAGTGTTTGTTTCGTATTAAATGTAGGTGGAAGGAAACATAATATAGTTGCAAATGCATCTACAGGTTATCCATACATCTCTGTGCCATGTCTGCTTTAGCACTGCCGGTAAATAGCATGTTAGCATCGATTAGCTGGCAGTCAACATCAACAAAACTCACCTTTGTGATTTCGTTGACTATCGTTGCAAATGCATCTGCAGGTTATCCATACATCTCTGTGCCATGTCTGTCTTAGCATCGCCGGTCAAATGTGGAGACACTTTGGCACATTCAATGGGGGTCTGGCGGAAGACACTTTGGCATCTTCGGGCCAGTGGTGCAACTTGAATCCCTCCCTGTTAGTGTTGTTACACCCTCCGACAACACACCGACAAGGCATGATGTCTCCAAGGTTTCAAAAAATAGTCAAAAAAACGGAAAATAACAGAGCTGAGACCCAGTGTTTGTAATGTGTTGAAAATGAAAATGTCGGGTGTGTTACCTCGGCAACGTCACATTCTGACGTCATCGCCTCCGGCGCGATTAACAGAAAGGCGTTTAATTCGCCAAAATTCACCCATTTATAGTTCGGAAATCGGTTAAGAAAAATAGATGGTCTTTTTTCTGCACCATCAAGGTATATATTGACGCTTACATAGGTCTGGTGATAATGTTCCCCTTTAATGAATGTTGTTCATTTTCTCTTCTTTCGGACTTTTGGATGAGAAGGAGCAGATATCAGTCCGCCAGAAAATAGAGACCTGTGTATGTGTTTCCAACACAGATTGCCAATAAATACTGAAACGACGGAATGGAGGGTTTTTGATTGATTGATTGATTGATTGATACTTTTATGAGTAGATTGCACAGTACAGTACATATTCCGTACAATTGACCACTAAATGGTAACACCCGAATAAGTTTTTCAACTTGTTTAAGTCGGGGTCCACGTTAATCAATTCATTTGATTGATTATATGACCGAAATACACTTATTTCATTCATTCATTCATTCAAAAAAAAAAAAATAAGCCACTGGGAACTGATTTTTATTGGTTTTAACCCTTCAGAAATTGGGATAATGTTCCCCCTTTTATGTAATTTAAATTATTATTTTTATGTTAAAGAGGGAACATTATCACAATTTCAAATGGGTTAAAAACAATAAAAATCAGTTCCCAGTGGCTTGTTGTATTTTTTGAATTTTTTTTCAAAATTTTACCGGTCTCGGAATATCCCTAAATAAAGTTTTAAAGTGCCTTATTTTCGCTATTTTCAAAACCACTATCCATTTCCCTGTGACGTCATACAGTGCTGCCAATGTAAACAAACAATGGGAATACCACAGCAAGATATAGTGATATTAGCTCGGATTCAAACTCGGATTTCAGCGACTTAAGCGATTCAACAGATTACGCATGTATTGTAACGGATGGTTGGAGTATGAAAATATCGAAGAAGAAACTGAAGCTATTGAGCGAATAGCTATTGACGCTATTCATAGCCATAGCATGGCCGAATAGCTGCGTTAGCATCGCCGGTAAAATGTGCGGACCAAACGATCGGGACTTTCGCATCTTTTGACACTGGAGCAACTTAAATCCGTCGATTGGTAAGTGTTTGTTTCGCATTAAATGTAGGTGGAAGGAAACGTAATATAGTTGCAAATGCATCTACAGGTTATCCATACACTGTTCCATGTCTGCTTTAGCACCACCGGTAAATAGCATGTTAGCATCGATTAGATGGCAGTCAACATCAACAAAACTCACCTTTGTGATTTCGTTGACTATCGTTGCAAATGCATCTGCAGGTTATCCATACATCTCTGTGCCATGTCTGCTTTAGCACCGCCGGTAAATAGCATGTTAGCATCGATAAGATGGCAGTCAACATCAACAAAACTCACCTTTGTGATTTCGTTGACTATCGTTGCAAATGCATTTGCAGGTTATCCATACATCTCTGTGCCATGTCTGCTTTAGCACCGCCGGTAAATAGCATGTTAGCATCGATTAGATGGCAGTCAACATCAACAAAACTCACCTTTGTGATTTCGTTGACTATCGTTGCAAATGCATTTGCAGGTTATCCATACATCTCTGTGCCATGTCTGCTTTAGCACCGCCGGTAAATAGCATGTTAGCATCGATTAGATGGCAGTCAACATCAACAAAACTCACCTTTGTGATTTCGTTGACTATCGTTGCAAATGCATCTGCAGGTTATCCATACATCTCTGTGCCATGTCTGCCTTAGCATCGCCGGTCAAATGTGGAGACACTCGGGCACATTCAATGGGGGTCTGGCGGAAGACACTTTCGCATCTTCGGGCCGGTGGTGCAACTTGAATCCCTCCCTGTTAGTGTTGTTACACCCTCCGACAACACACCGACGAGGCATGATGTCTCAAAGGTTCCAAAAAATAGTCAAAACAACGGAAAATAACAGAGCTGAGACCCGGTGTTTGTAATGTGTTGAAAATGAAAATGGCGGGTGTGTTACCTCGGCGACGTCACATTCTGACCTCATAGCCTCCGGCGCGATTAACAGAAAGGCGTTTAATTCGCCAAAATGCACCCATTTAGAGTTCGGAAATCGGTTAAAAAAATAGATGGTCTTTTTTCTGCACCATCAAGGTATATATTGACGCTTACATAGGTCTGCTGATGATGTTCCCCTTTAATGAATGTTGTTCATTTTCTCTTCTTTCGGACTTTTGGATGAGAAGGAGCAGATATCAGTCCGCCAGAAAGTCGAGACCTGTGTATGTGTTTCCAACACAGATTGCCAATAAATACTGAAACGACGGAATGGAGGGTTTTTGATTGCTTGATTGATTGATTGATTGATTGATACTTTTATTAGTAGATTGCACAGTACAGTACATATTCCGTACAATTGACCACTAAATGCTAACACCCGAATAAGTTTTTCAACTTGTTTAAGTCGGGGGTCCACGTTAATCAATTCATTTGATTGATTATATGACCGAAATACACTTATTTCATTCATTCATTCATTCAAAAAAAAAAAATAAGCCACTGGGAACTGATTTTTATTGGTTTCAACCCTTCAGAAATTGTGATAATGTTCCCCTTTTAATGTAATTTAAATTATTATTTTTATGTTAATGAATGTTGTTCGTTTTCTCTTCTTTCGGACTTTTGGATGAGAAGGAGCAGATATCAGTCTGCCAAAATAGAGACCTGTGTATGTGTTTCCAACACAGATTGCCAATAAATACTGAAACGACGGAATGGAGGGTTTTTGATTGATTGATTGATTGATTGATTGATTGATTGATGGATTGATTGATTGATTGATACTTTTATTAGTAGATTGCACACTTCAGTACATATTCCGTACAATTGACCACTAAATGCTAACACCCCAATAAGTTTTTCAACTTGTTTAAGTCGGGGTCCACGTTAATCAATTCATTTGATTGATTATATGACCGAAATACACTTATTTCATTCATTCATTCATTCAAAAAAAAAAAAAAAAGCCACTGGGAACTGATTTTTATTGGTTTCAACCCTTTCAGAAATTGTAATAATGTTCCCCTTTTAATGCAATTTAAATTATTACTTTTATGTTAATGAATGTTGTTCGTTTTCTCTTCTTTCGGACGAAGTGAAGTGAATTATATTTATATAGCGCTTTTCTCTAGTGACTCATAGCGCTTTTACATAGTGAAACCCGATATCTAAGTTCCATTTAAACCAGTGTGGGTGGCACTGGGAGCAGGTGGGTAAAGTGTCTTGCCCAAGGACACAACGGCAGTGACTAGGATGGCGGAAGCGGGAATCGAACCCGCAACCCTCAAGTTGCTGGCACGACCACTCAATCCGCCAGAATGTCAAGACCTGTGTATGCGTTTCCAACACAGATTGCCAATAAATAATAAAAACGGCGGAATGGAGTGTATTTTATTAAAAAAAAACTACACAATGCGGAATAAGACTCACAACACGAGGAGGAAAACGCCCAGCTAAATGATGTTTATTTTTTTTTTCCTCTGTTACAGCTTGAATTATGATCATGTCTTTTCCCCGCCTCCTAAATGGCTCGGAATGAAAAAGAATTGGACGGCAGACAAGTAAAAGATGAGAAGATGCTTCCCAAATTTAAATCTGAGTGACTCATATTTAGCGGTTTAAGAGGACTTGATTTATGCATGCTTTTAAGCCTCCTGGCCTTGTAAAGCGTTATTTTTTTCTGATGCAAAAAAAAAAACAAAAAAAAAACATTCCTTTTTAAATTGTTCAATAGAAGACATGTTGTATAATTTAACTGCGAGCATGTAAACCTGCTGGCGAGGGTTTCTCTTTCGGGGCAATGTGCTTCACACAAATTGCCCCGGACCAGATACATTTATAAATAAACAATACGAAGACAAGAAAGAAAAAAAAAAATGCCGCTCTCATGCATACGCCGCCATCTATAATGTTTACGTACCATTCATCTCTCTCAACATCAACCCCCCCGCCCCTTTTCTTTCACTTTTTTCGCATGAAAGCGTGCACATGGCTCCGGGCTATGCCCCGTGCGAGCACTACTCACGGAATAATAAATGCACGGCAAGATGAAAAGCACTGAAAAAACACTGCAAAAAGTCAGTGTTCAAAAACAAGAAAAAAATAAAAAAAATAAGGGGTATTTTATTTTACAAACCCCGTTTCCATATGAGTTGGGAAATTGCGTTCGATGTAAATATAAACAGAATACAATGATTCGCAAATCATTTTCAACCCATATTCAGTTGAATATGCTACAAAGACAACATATTTGATGTTCATTAACTTTAGAAATGATGCGAGCAACACGTAAAAAAGAAGTTGGAAAAAGTGGCAATAAATACTGATAAAGTTGAGGAATGCTCATCAAACACTTATTTGGAACGATCCCACAAATGTGCAGGCTAATTGGGAGCAGGTGGGTGCCATGATTGGGACTAAAAACAGCTTCCCAAAAAAATGCTCAGTCTTTCACAAGAAAGGATGGGGTGAGGTACACCCCTTTGTCCACAACTGCGGGAGCAAATAGTCAAACAGTTTAAGAACAACGTTTGTCAAAGTGCAATTGCAAGAAATTTAGGGATTTCAACATCTACGGTCCATAATATCATCAAAAGGTTGAGAGAATCTGGAGAAATCACTCCACGTAAGCGGCATGGCCGGAAACCAACATTGAATGACATCAATCTCTAAAGGATATCACCACATGGGCTCAGGAACACTTCAGAAAACCACTGTCACTAAATACAGTTTGTCACTAAATCTGTAAGTGCAAGTTAAAGCTCTACTATGCAAAGCGAAAGCCATTTATCAACAACATCCAGAAACGCCGCCGGCTTCTCTGGGCCCGAGATCGTCTAAGATGGACTGATGCAAAGTGGAAAAGTGTTCTGTGGTCTGACGAGTCCACATTTTAAATTGTTTTTGGAAATATCGAGGGGAAGCAAACCATCCAGACTGTTGTTGACGCAAAGTTCAAAAGCCAGCATATGTGATGGTATTGGGGTGCTTTAGGGCCCAAGGCACGGGTAACTTACACATCTGTGAAGGCACCATTAATGCTGAAAGGTACATACAGGTTTTGGAACAACATATGCTGCCATCTAAGCGCCATTTAAAGCTCTACTATCTAAAGCGAAAGCCATTTATCAACAACATCCAGAAACGCTGCCGGCTTCTCTGGGCCCGAGATCGTCTAAGATGGACTGATGCAAAGTGGAAAAGTTTTCTGTGGTCTGACGAGTCCACACTTCAAATTGTTTTTGGAAATATTCGACATCGAGGGGAAGCAAACCATCCAGACTGTTGTTGACGCAAAGTTCAAAAGCCAGCATCTGTGATGGTATGGGGGTGCATTAGTGCCCAAGGCACGGGTAACTTACACATCTGTGAAGGCACCATTAATGCTGAAAGGTACATACAGGTTTTGGAACAACATATGCTGCCATCTAAGCGCCATTTAAAGCTCTACTATGCAAAGCGAAAGCCATTTATCAACAACATCCAGAAACGCCGCCGGCTTCTCTGGGCCCGAGATTGTGTAAAATGGACTAATGCAAAGTGGAAAAGTGTTCTGTGGTCTGACGAGTCCATTTTCAAATTGTTTTTGGAAATATTCGACATCGAGGGGAAGCAAACCATCCAGACTGTTGTTGACGCAAAGTTCAAAAGCCAGCATCCGTGATGGTATGGGGGTGCATTAGTGCCCAAGGCATGGGTAACTTACACATCTGTGAAGGCACCATTAATGCTGAAAGGTACATACAGGTTTTGGAACAACATATGCTGCCATCTAAGCACCATTTAAAGCTCTACTATGCAAAGCGAAAGCCATTTATCAACAACATCCAGAAACCCCGCCGGCTTCTCTCGGCCCGAGATCGTCTAAAATGGACTGTTGCAAAGTGGAAAAGTGTTCTGTGGTCTGACGAGTTCACATTTTAAATTGTTTTTGGAACTATTCGACATCGTGTCTTCCGGACCAAAGGGGAAGCGAAACATCCAGACTGTTGTCGACGCAAAGTTCAAAAGCCAGCATCTGTGATGGTATGGGGGTGCATTAGTGCCCAAGGCACGGGTAACTGACACATCTGTGAAGGCACCATTAATGCTGAAAAGTACATACAGGTTTTGGAACAACATATGCTGCCATCCAAGTGCAAGTTAAAGCTCTACTATGCAAATTTAAAGCCATTTATCAACAACATCCAGAAACGCCGCCGGCTTCTCTGGGCCCGAGATCGTCTAAGATGGACTGATGCAAAGTGGAAAAGTGTTCTGTGGTCTGACGAGTCCACATTTCAAATTGTTTTTGGAAATATTCGACATCGAGGGGAAGCAAACCATCCAGACTGTTGTTGACGCAAAGTTCAAAAGCCAGCATCTGTGATGGTATGGGGGTGCATTAGTGCCCAAGGCATGGGTAACTTACACATCTGTGAAGGCACCATTAATGCTGAAAGGTACATACAGGTTTTGGAACAACATATGCTGCCATCTAAGCGCCATTTAAAGCTCTACTATGCAAAGCGAAAGCCATTTATCAACAACATCCAGAAACGCCGCCGGCTTCTCTGGGCCCGAGATTGTGTAAAATGGACTAATGCAAAGTGGAAAAGTGTTCTGTGGTCTGACGAGTCCACATTTCAAATTGTTTTTGGAAATATTCGACATCGAGGGGAAGCAAACCATCCAGACTGTTGTTGACGCAAAGTTCAAAAGCCAGCATCTGTGATGGTAAGGGGGTGCATAGGTGCCCAAAGCACGGGTAACTTACACATATGTGAAGGCACCATTAATGCTGAAAGGTACATACAGGTTTTGGAACAACATATGCTGCCATCTAAGCACCATTTAAAGCTCTACTATGCAAAGCGAAAGCCATTTATCAACAACATCCAGAAACGCCGCCGGCTTCTCTGGGCCCGAGATCGTCTAAAACGGACTGTTGCAAAGTGGAAAAGTGTTCTGTGGTCTGACGAGTTCACATTTTAAATTGTTTTTGGAACTATTCGACATCGTGTCTTCCGGACCAAAGGGGAAGCGAAACATCCAGACTGTTGTCGACGCAAAGTTCAAAAGCCAGCATCTGTGATGGTATGGGGGTGCATTAGTGCCCAAGGCACGGGTAACTGACACATCTGTGAAGGCACCATTAATGCTGAAAAGTACATACAGGTTTTGGAACAACATATGCTGCCATCCAAGTGCAAGTTAAAGCTCTACTATGCAAATTTAAAGCCATTTATCAACAACATCCAGAAACGCCGCCGGCTTCTCTGGGCCCGAGATCGTCTAAGATGGACTGATGCAAAGTGGAAAAGTGTTCTGTGGTCTGACGAGTCCACATTTCAAATTGTTTTTGGAAATATTCGACATCGAGGGGAAGCAAACCATCCAGACTGTTGTTGACGCAAAGTTCAAAAGCCAGCATCTGTGATGGTATGGGGGTGCATTAGTGCCCAAGGCACGGGTAACTTACACATCTGTGAAGGCACCATTAATGCTGAAAGGTACATACAGGTTTTGGAACAACATATGCTGCCATATAAGCGCCATTTAAAGCTCTACTATGCAAAGCGAAAGCCATTTATCAACAACATCCAGAAACGCCGCCGGCTTCTCTGGGCCCGAGATCGTCTAAGATGGACTGATGCAAAGTGGAAAAGTGTTCTGTGGTCTAACGAGTCCACATTTTGAAATTGTTTTGGGAAATATTCGACATCGTGTCATCCGGACAAAAGGGGAAGCGAACCATCCAGACTGTTGTTGACGCAAAGTTCAAAAGCCAGCATCTGTGATGGTAAGGGGGTGCATAGGTGCCCAAAGCACGGGTAACTTACACATATGTGAAGGCACCATTAATGCTGAAAGGTACATACAGGTTTTGGAACAACATATGCTGCCATCTAAGCACCATTTAAAGCTCTACTATGCAAAGCGAAAGCCATTTATCAACAACATCCAGAAACGCCGCCGGCTTCTCTGGGCCCGAGATCGTCTAAAACGGACTGTTGCAAAGTGGAAAAGTGTTCTGTGGTCTGACGAGTTCACATTTTAAATTGTTTTTGGAACTATTCGACATCGTGTCTTCCGGACCAAAGGGGAAGCGAAACATCCAGACTGTTGTCGACGCAAAGTTCAAAAGCCAGCATCTGTGATGGTATGGGGGTGCATTAGTGCCCAAGGCACGGGTAACTGACACATCTGTGAAGGCACCATTAATGCTGAAAAGTACATACAGGTTTTGGAACAACATATGCTGCCATCCAAGTGCAAGTTAAAGCTCTACTATGCAAATTTAAAGCCATTTATCAACAACATCCAGAAACGCCGCCGGCTTCTCTGGGCCCGAGATCGTCTAAGATGGACTGATGCAAAGTGGAAAAGTGTTCTGTGGTCTGACGAGTCCACATTTCAAATTGTTTTTGGAAATATTCGACATCGAGGGGAAGCAAACCATCCAGACTGTTGTTGACGCAAAGTTCAAAAGCCAGCATCTGTGATGGTATGGGGGTGCATTAGTGCCCAAGGCACGGGTAACTTACACATCTGTGAAGGCACCATTAATGCTGAAAGGTACATACAGGTTTTGGAACAACATATGCTGCCATCTAAGCGCCATTTAAAGCTCTACTATCTAAAGCGAAACTCATTTATCAACAACATCCAGAAACGCTGCCGGCTTCTCTGGGCCCGAGATCGTCTAAGATGGACTGTTGCAAAGTGGAAAAGTTTTCTGTGGTCTGACGAGTCCACACTTCAAATTGTTTTTGGAAATATTCGACATCGAGGGGAAACAAACCATCCAGACTGTTGTTGACGCAAAGTTCAAAAGCCAGCATCTGTGATGGTATGGGGGTGCATTAGTGCCCAAGGCACGGGTAACTTACACATCTGTGAAGGCACCATTAATGCTGAAAGGTACATACAGGTTTTGGAACAACATATGCTGCCATCTAAGCGCCATTTAAAGCTCTACTATGCAAAGCAAAAGCCATTTATCAACAACATCCAGAAACGCCGCCGGCTTCTCTGGGCCCGAGATTGTGTAAAATGGACTAATGCAAAGTGGAAAAGTGTTCTGTGGTCTGACGAGTCCACATTTCAAATTGTTTTTGGAAATATTCGACATCGAGGGGAAGCAAACCATCCAGACTGTTGTTGACGCAAAGTTCAAAAGCCAGCATCCGTGATGGTATGGGGGTGCATTAGTGCCCAAGGCATGGGTAACTTACACATCTGTGAAGGCACCATTAATGCTGAAAGGTACATACAGGTTTTGGAACAACATATGCTGCCATCTAAGCACCATTTAAAGCTCTACTATGCAAAGCGAAAGCCATTTATCAACAACATCCAGAAACCCCGCCGGCTTCTCTCGGCCCGAGATCGTCTAAAATAGACTGTTGCAAAGTGGAAAAGTGTTCTGTGGTCTGACGAGTTCACATTTTAAATTGTTTTTGGAACTATTCGACATCGTGTCTTCCGGGCCAAAGGGGAAGCGAAACATCCAGACTGTTGTCGACGCAAAGTTCAAAAGCCAGCATCTGTGATGGTATGGGGGTGCATTAGTGCCCAAGGCACGGGTAACTGACACATCTGTGAAGGCACCATTAATGCTGAAAAGTACATACAGGTTTTGGAACAACATATGCTGCCATCCAAGTCAATCAATGATCAATCAATGTTTATTTATATAGCCCCAAATCACAAATGTCTCAAAGGACTGCACAAATCATTACG
Source organism: Nerophis ophidion (assembly GCF_033978795.1). Taxonomy (NCBI): domain Eukaryota; kingdom Metazoa; phylum Chordata; class Actinopteri; order Syngnathiformes; family Syngnathidae; genus Nerophis; species Nerophis ophidion. The sequence goes on along the minus strand of NC_084617.1, from coordinate 9,370,022 downwards.
ACTACAACATCCTCGGAAGAACCCACAAAAGGGCAAGGAAAACTCACACCCAGTGGGCAGGGAGAATTCACATTCAGTGGGACGCCAGCGACAATGCTGACTATGAGAAACCTTGGAGAGGACCTCAGATGTGGGCAACCCCCCCCCTCTAGGGGACCGAAAGCAATGGATGTCGAGCGGGTCCAACATGATACTGTGAAAGTTCAATCCATAGTGGCTCCAAGACAGCAGCGAGAGTCCCATCCACAGGAAACCATCTGAAGCGGATCAGCAGCGTAGAGATGTCCCCAACCGATACAGGCGAGCGGTCCATCCTGGGTCCCGACGAGCGGTCCATCCTGGGTCTCGACTCTGGACAGTCAGTACTTCATCCATGGTCATCGGACCGGACCCCCTCCACAAGGGAGGGGGGGACATAGGAGAAAGAAAAGAAGCGGCAGATCAACTGGTCTAAAAAGGAGGTCTATTTAAAGGCTAGAGTATACAAATGAGTTTTAAGATGAGACTTAAATGCTTCTACTGAGGTAGCATCTCGAACTGTTACCGGGAGGGCATTCCAGAGTACTGGAGCCCGAACGGAAAACGCTCTATAGCCCGCAGACTTTTTTTGAGCTCTAGGAATCACTAATAAGCCGGAGTCTTTTGAACGCAGATTTCTTGCCGGGACATATGGTACAATACAATCGGCAAGATAGGCTGGAGCTAGACCGTGTAGTATTTTATACGTAAGTAATAAAACCTTAAAGTCACATCTTAAGTGCACAGGAAGCCAGTGCAGGTGAGCCAGTACAGGCGTAATATGATCAAACTTTCTTGTTCTTGTCAAAAGTCTAGCAGCCGCATTTTGTACCAACTGTAATCTTTTAATGCTAGACATGGGGAGACCCGAAAATAATACGTTACAGTAATCGAGACGAGACGTAACAAACGCATGGATAATGATCTCGGCGTCTTTAGTGGACAAAATGGAGCGAATTTTAGCGATATTACGGAGATGAAAGAAGGCCGTTTTAGTAACGCTTTTAATGTGTGACTCAAAGGAGAGAGTTGGGTCGAAGATAATACCCAGATTTTTTACAGAGTCACCTTGTTTTATTATTTGGTTGTCAAATGTTAAAGTTGTATTATTAAATAGAGGTCGGTGTCTAGCAGGACCGATAATCAGCATTTCCGTTTTTTTGGCATTAAGTTGCAAAAAGTTAGCGGACATCCATTGTTTAATTTCATTAAGACACGCTTCCAACTGACTACAGTCCGGCATGTTGGTCAGCTTTAGGGGCATGTAAAGTTGGGTGTCATCAGCATAACAGTGAAAGCTAATACCGTATTTGCGTATGACGTCACCTAGCGGCAGCATGTAGATGCTGAAGAGTGCAGGGCCAAGGACCGAACCCTGGGGAACTCCACACGTTACCTTAACATAGTCCGAGGTCACACTGTTATAGGAGACGCACTGCATCCTATCAGTAAGATAAGAGTTAAACCATGACAGGGCTGAGTCTGACATACCAATTCGTATTTTGATACGCTCTAATAAAATATTATGATCGACGGTATCGAAAGCAGCGCTAAGATCGAGGAGCAGCAACATAGATGACGCATCAGAGTCCATCGTTAGCAATAGATCATTAGTCAATTTTGCGAGGGCTGTCTCAGTCGAGTGATTTACCCTGAAACCGGATTGAAAGGTTTCACATAGATTGTTAAACGCTAAGTGCTCATTTAGCTGCTCCGCAACAATTTTTTCGAGGATTTTCGAAATAAAGGGAAGGTGAGACACCGGTCGGTAGTTTACCATGAGGTCAGGATCGAGGTTAGGTCTTTTAAGGAGAGGATGAATAACCGCTTTTTTGAATGCAACGGGAACAGTGCCCGAGGAAAGTGATAAGTTTATAATATTTAGCACTGATGGACCTAATAATACAAAAAGCTCCTTGATAAGTTTCCCAGGAAGTGGGTCAAGTAAACATGTTGTTTGTTTTATTCCATTTACACGTTGTAACAATCCTTCTAATGTTATTTCATCAAAACGAGAGAAACTATTTTGGATATTTGCAGTATCCGCCGTATATACAATCGTATCTGTGTTACTATAACCCCGTTGTAGCTGGGACGCATTGTCTTTAATCTCCTTTCTAATAGTGCAAGTTAAAGCTCTACTATGCAAATTTAAAGCCATTTATCAACAACATCCAGAAACGCCGCCGGCTTCTCTGGGCCCGAGATCGTCTAAGATGGACTGATGCAAAGTGGAAAAGTGTTCTGTGGTCTGACGAGTCCACATTTCAAATTGTTTTTGGAAATATTCGACATCGAGGGGAAGCAAACCATCCAGACTGTTGTTGACGCAAAGTTCAAAAGCCAGCATCTGTGATGGTATGGGGGTGCATTAGTGCCCAAGGCACGGGTAACTTACACATCTGTGAAGGCACCATTAATGCTGAAAGGTACATACAGGTTTTGGAACAACATATGCTGCCATATAAGCGCCATTTAAAGCTCTACTATGCAAAGCGAAAGCCATTTATCAACAACATCCAGAAACCCCGCCGGCTTCTCTGGGCCCGAGATCGTCTAAGATGGACTGATGCAAAGTGGAAAAGTGTTCTGTGGTCTAACGAGTCCATATTTTGAAATTGTTTTGGGAAATATTCGACATCGTGTCATCCGGACAAAAGGGGAAGCGAACCATCCAGACTGTTGTTGACGCAAAGTTCAAAAGCCAGCATCTGTGACGGTATGGGGGTGCATAGGTGCCCAAAGCACGGGTAAATTACACATATGTGAAGGCACCATTAATGCTGAAAGGTACATACAGGTTTTGGAACAACATATGCTGCCATCTAAGCACCATTTAAAGCTCTACTATGCAAAGCGAAAGCCATTTATCAACAACATCCAGAAACGCCGCCGGCTTCTCTGGGCCCGAGATCGTCTAAAACGGACTGTTGCAAAGTGGAAAAGTGTTCTGTGGTCTGACGAGTCCACATTTCAAATTGTTTTTGGAAATATTCGACATCGAGGGGAAGCAAACCATTCAGACTCTTGTTGACGCAAAGTTCAAAAGCCAGCATCTGTGATGGTATGGAGGTGCATTAGATCCCAAGGCACGGGTAACTTACACATCTTTGAAGGTACCATTAATGCTGAAAGGTACATACAGGTTTTGGAGCAACATATACTGCCATCTAAGCGCCATTTAAAGCTCTACTATGCAAAGCGAAAGCCATTTATCAACAACATCCAGAAACGCCGCCGGCTTCTCTGTGCCCGAAATTGTCTAAAATGGTCTGTTGCAAAGTGGAAAAGTGTTCTGTGGTCTGACGAGTCCACATTTCAAATTGTTTTTGGAAATATTCGACATCGAGGGGAAGCAAACCATCCAGACTGTTTTTGACACAAAGTTCAAAAGCCAGCATCTGTGATGGTATGGGGGTGCATTAGTGCCCAAGGCACGGGTAACTTACACATCTGTGAAGGCACCATTAATGCTGAAAGGTACATACAGGTTTTGGAAGAACATATGCTGCCATCCAAGCGCCGTCTTTTTCATGGACGCCCCTGCTTATTTCAGCAAGACAATGCCAAGCCACATTCAACACGTGTTACAACAGCGTGGCTTCGTAAAAAAAGAGTGCGGGTACTTTCCTGGCCCGCCTGCAGTCCAGACCTGTCAATGAACCCCAAAAATACCTTAAAATAAGTTTTATTCTCACTAAAAATAAAGTGCACTTTTCTTGGTAGAAAAACAAATGAGACCTTTTTTTTGCTCAATATGTTGAAAAATATTCTTAAATTAAGTAAATTCTTGCGCCATTATCTTTACATTTTTTTTTCATGCTTGAAATAAGAAAGTATTACTTTAAAAAAGTAGTTTTATACTTGTGAGTGTTGATGACACAGCTTTTCAACACTTGATATTCTAGTAGTTTTACTCACATTGGTCAAACAAGCTGGAATATCTTACTGAGATCATTTAGGACCAAAACACTTAAAACAAGTAAAATACTCTAACATAAAATATGCATAATGAGAAGAAATTATTTTATCAGACAGAAAATAAGCAAATATCACCCTTATTTGAGATATTTAATCTTACTTACCCCGTATGATCAAGTTTCAGAGCTTGGTCCGCATTTCCGGGACTAAGTCGGGTTGGACTCTGCCAAGACTGCCCTTTGTCACCGATTCTGTTCATAGCGTTTATGGACAGAATTTCTAGGCACAGTCAAGGCGTTGAGGGGATCCGGTTTGGTGGCTACAGGATTAGGTCTCGGCTTTTTTGCAGATGATGTGGTCCTGATGGCTTCATCTGGCCAGGATCTTCAGCTCTCACTGGATCGGTTCGCAGCCGAGTGTGAAGCGACTGGGTTGGGAATCAGCACCTCCAATGGTTCTCGCCCGGAAAAGGGTGGAGTCCCATCTTCCGGGTTGGGGAAGAGATCCGTCCACAAGTGGAGTTCAAGTACCTCGGAGTCTTGTTCTCGAGTGAGGGAAGAGTGGATCGTGAGATCGACAGGCGGATCGGTGCAACGTCTTCAGTAATGCGGACGCTGTATCGATCCGTTGTGGTGAAGAAGGAGCTGAGCCGGAAGGCAAAGCTCTCAATTTCCCATCTTCACCTATGGTCATGAGCTTTGGGTTACGACCGAAAGGACAAGATCACGGGTACAAGCGGCCGAAATGAGCTTCTTCCGCCGGGTGGTGGGTCTCTCCCTTAGAGATAGGGTGAGAAGGTCTGTCATCCGGGGGAACCTCAAACTAAAGCTCCTAGACATCGAGAGGAGCCAGATGAGTTGGTTCGGGCATCTGGTCAAAATGCCACCCGAACGCTTTTTTAGGAGGCCACGGGGAAGACCCAGGACACGTTGGGAAGACTCACCTTAAAACTCATCTGTATACTCTAGCCTTTAAATAGACCTCCTTTTTAGACCAGTTGATCTGCCGCTTCTTTTCTTTTTTTCTCCTATGTCCCCCCCTCCCTTGTGGAGGGGGGTCCGGTCCGATGACCATGGATGAAGTACTGGCTGTCTGGAGTCGAGACCCAGCATGGACCGCTCGCCTGTGTATCGGTTGGGGACATCTCTACGCTGCTGATCCGCCTCCGCTTGGGATGGTTTCCTGTGGACGGGACTCTCGCTGCTGTCTTGAATCCGCTTTGAGCTGAACTCTCGCGGCTGTGTTGGATCCAATATGGATTGAACTTTCACAGTATCATGTTAGACGCGCCCGAGATCCATTGCTTTCGGTCCCCTAGAGAGGGGGGGGGGGTTGCCCACATCTGAGGTCCTCTCCAAGGTTTCTCATAGTCAGCATTGTCACTGGCGTCCCACTGGATGTGAATTCTCCCTGCCCACTGGGTGTGAGTTTTCCTTGCCCTTTTGTGGGTTCTTCCGAGGATGTTGTAGTCGTAATGGTTTGTGCAGCCCTTTGAGACACTAGTGATTTAGGGCTATATAAATAAACATTGATTGATTGATTGATTGATTGGGAAGACTATGTCTCCTGGCTGGCCTGGGAACACCTCGGGATTCCTCGGGAAGAGCTGGATGAAGTGGCTGGGGAGAGGAAAGTCTGGGCTTCCCTGCTTAGGCTGCTGCCCCCGCGACCCGACCTCGGATAAGCGGAAGAAGATGGATGGATGGACGGATGGTCTTACTTAGATTTCAGCTTTTGCAGTGTCGAAGCCTTACACAAACAATCACGACCGTACAGTCCTCGCATGACTATGCGATTTTCCGCGAAGCTGCATTCAAATAAACATTCCGTTTTTCTTCGCCCTCCTCACGCCATTAAAAATGAATAGCGTACCGACGGAGCGGCCCGAGCTGGCGGCGGTGGCCCTCCATCCGCTAGGCTGCCGATGAACTTTGGAAGCGCGGCGGGCGTACCCGCAGATGTTAAGACGCATGCATAATGCAGCAGCCGGGCTATTCCAATATTCATCGCAATGTGTGATAATCTCCACTGCACGGGTGGTGCAGGTGCCACACTCCCAAATGTACTCCATGTTTGCTCCACCCCCCGCACCACCACCCAAACAAAACAAACACCGCGGCCAATTATGCGCTTTTCGCTTCAATCATCGTAATCTCATTTGAACTCGGCAGGCACAGATTAAACCAGACCTGGGCGAATTAAGGCCCCGGCGGACATTCCCAAATAATTTTATTAGATCTTTAAAGGCCTACTGAAATTAGATTTTCTTATTCAAACGGGGATAGCAGGTCCATTCTATGTGTCATACTTGATCATTTCGGGATATTGCCATATTTTTGCTGAAAGGATTTAGTAGAGAACATCCACGATAAAGTTCGCAACTTTTGGTCGCTGATAAAAAAAGCCTTGCCTGTACCGAAAGTAGCAGACGATGTGCGCGTGACGTCACGGGTTGTGGAGCTCCTCACATCTGAACATTGTTTACAATCATAGCCAGCAGCAGCTAGAGCTATTCGGACCGAGAAAGCGACAATTTACCCATTAATTTGAGCGAGAATGAAAGATTTGTGGATGAGGAAAGTGAGAGTGAAGACAGGGCAGTGGGAGGGATTCAGATGTTATTAGAGACATTTACTAGGATAATTCTGGAAAATCAACTTCTGGTGCTGATAAAAAAAAAGCCTTGTCTGTACCGGAAGTAGCAGACGATGTGCGCGTGACGTCACGGGTTGTGGAGCTCCTCACATCTGAACATTGTTTACAATCATAGCCAGCAGCAGCTAGAGCTATTCGGACCGAAAAAAGCGCCAATTTCACCATTAATTTGAGCGAGAATGAAAGATTTGTGGATGAGGAAAGTGAGGGTGAAGACAGGGCAGTGGGAGGGATTCAGATGTTATTAGAGACATTTACTAGGATAATTCTGGAAAATCCACTTTTGGTGCTGATAAAAAAAGCCTTGCCTGTACCGGAAGTAGCAGACGATGTGCGCGTGACGTCACGGGTTGTGGAGCTCCTCACATCTGAACATTGTTTACAATCATGGCCACCAGCAGCTAGAGCTATTCGGACCGAGAAAGCGACAATTTCCCCATTAATTTGAGCGAGAATGAAAGATTTGTGGATGAGGAAAGTGAGAGTGAAGACAGGGCAGTGGGAGGGATTCAGATGTTATCAGAGACATTTACTAGGATAATTCTGGAAAATCCACTTTTGGTGCTGATAAAAAAAGCCTTGCCTGTACCGGAAGTAACAGACGATGTGCGCGTGACGTCACGGGTTGTGGAGCTCCTCACATCTGAAAATTGTTTACAATCATGGCCAGCAGCAGCTAGAGCTATTCGGACCGAGAAAGCGACAATTTCCCCATTAATTTGAGCGAGAATGAAAGATTTGTGGATGAGGAAAGTGAGAGTGAAGACAGGGCAGTGGGAGGGATTCAGATGTTATTAAAGACATTTACTAGGATAATTCTGGAAAATCCACTTTTGGTGCTGATAAAAAAAGCCTTGCATGTACCGGAAGTAGCAGACGATGTGCGCGTGACGTCACGGGTTGTGGAGCTCCTCACATCTGAAAATTGTTTACAATCATGGCCAGCAGCAGCTAGAGCTATTCGGACCGAGAAAGCGACAATTTCCCCATTAATTTGAGCGAGAATGAAAGATTTGTGGATGAGGAAAGTGTGAGTGAAGACAGGGCAGTGGGAGGGATTCAGATGTTATTAGAGACATTTACTAGGATAATTCTGGAAAATCCACTTTTGGTGCTGATAAAAAAAGCCTTGCCTGTACCGGAAGTAGCAGACGATGTGCGCGTGACATCACGGGTTGTGGAGCTCCTCACATCTGAAAATTGTTTACAATCATAGCCATTAGCAGCTAGAACTATTCGGACCGAGAAAACGACAATTTCCCCATTAATTTGAGCGAGAATGAAAGATTTGTGGATGAAGAAAGTGAGAGTGAAGACAGGGCAGTGGGAGGGATTCAGATGTTATTAGAGACATTTACTAGGATAATTCTGGAAAATCCACTTTTGGTGCTGATAAAAAAAGCCTTGCCTGTACCGGAAGTAGCAGACGATGTGCGCGTGACGTCACGGGTTGTGGAGCTCCTCACATCTGAAAATTGTTTACAATCATGGCCACCAGCAGCTAGAGCTATTCGGACCGAGAAAGCGACAATTTCCCCATTAATTTGAGCGAGAATGAAAGATTTGTGGATGAGGAAAGTGAGAGTGAATACAGCGCAGTGGGAGGGATTCAGATGTTATTAGAGACATTTACTAGGATAATTCTGGAAAATCCACTTTTGGTGCTGATAAAAAAAAAGCCTTGCCTGTACCGGAAGTAGCAGACGATGTGCGCGTGACGTCACGGGTTGTGGAGCTCCTCACATCTGAACATTGTTTATAATCATGGCCACCAGCAGCTAGAGCTATTCGGACCGAGAAAGCGACAATTTTCCCATTAATTTGAGCGAGAATGAAAGATTTGTGGATGAGGAAAGTGAGAGTGAAGACAGGGCAGTGGGAGGGATTCAGATGTTATTAGAGACATTTACTAGGATAATTCTGGAAAATCCACTTTTGGTGCTGATAAAAAAAGCCTTGCATGTACCGGAAGTAGCAGACGATGTGCGCGTGACGTCACGGGTTGTGGAGCTCCTCACATCTGAACATTGTTTACAATCATGGCCACCAGCAGTTAGAGCTATTCGGACCGAGAAAGCAACAATTTCCCCATTAATTTGAGCGAGAATGAAAGATTTGTGGATGAGGAAAGTGAGAGTGAAGACAGGGCAGTGGGAGGGATTCAGATGTTATTAGAGACATTTACTAGGATAATTCTGGAAAATCCACTTTTGGTGCTGATAAAAAAAGCCTTGCCTGTACCGGAAGTAGCAGACGATGTGCGCGTGACGTCACGGGTTGTGGAGCTCCTCACATCTGAAAATTGTTTACAATCATGGCCAGCAGCAGCTAGAGCTATTCAGACCGAGAAAGCGACAATTTCCCCATTAATTTGAGCGAGAATGAAAGATTTGTGGATGAGGAAAGTGAGAGTGAAGACAGGGCAGTGGGAGGGATTCAGATGTTATTAGAGACATTTACTAGGATAATTCTGGAAAATCCACTTTTGGTGCTGATAAAAAAAGCCTTGCCTGTACCGGAAGTAGCAGACGATGTGCACGTGACGTCACGGGTTGTGGAGCTCCTCACATCTGAAAATTGTTTACAATTATAGCCAGCAGCAGCTAGAGCTATTCGGACCGAGAAAGCGACAATTTCCCCATTAATTTGAGCGAGGATGAAAGATTCGTGGATGAGGAAATTTAGAGTGAAGGTCTAGAAAAGAAAAAAAAAGGAAAAAATAAAAAGGCGATTGCAGATGTTTTCAGACACATTTACTAGGATAACTCTGGGAAATACCTTATCTGCCTATTGTGTTGCTGGTGTTTTAGTGAGTTAAATAGTACCTTAGAGTTGGAGGGGTGTGGCCTATGGGTGTGTTGACGCCAGAGTTTCTGATGGAAGTCACGAAGCTGCAGCAGGACAGAAGCTCCGCTGATCTCCAGTAAGAGGCGACTTATTTCCACAATTTTCTCAACTGCCGGTTGACATGTAGTCGGGATCCACGGGGATCGCTTGACCGCTCTGATCCATAGTAAAGTTTCATCTCCGGAAATTTTAAACAAGGAATCACCGTGTGTTTGTGTGGCTAAAGGCTAAAAGCTAAAAGCTTCCCACCTCCATCTTTCTTCTTTGACGTCTCCATTATTAATTGAACAAATTGCAAAAGATTCAGCAACACAGATGTCCAGAATACTGTGTAATTATGCGATTAAAGCAGACTACTTATAGCTTGGATCGGGCTGGAAAATAATGTCCGCTACAACCCGAGACGTCAAACGTACCGCGACGTTTTCAACACGACACTTCGCGGGGAAATTTTAAAATTGTAATTTAGTAAACTAAAAAAGGCCGTTAAGATTCCATCATTGATATATAAACTATCAGACTGCGTGGTGGGTAGTAGTGGGTTTCAGTAGGCCTTTAAACCAGACCCGGGCAAATTAAGGCCACATGCGGCCCGTTGAGTTTTTCAATCTGGCCCGCCGGACATTCCCAAATAATTTTTTTAGATCTTTAAGGTGGAAAGTGTAGCTGCCATTATGATGTTTTCTAATGACCGTAAGTCTTCGACTATACAAAGTATTTCAATACTTGGAATCTGTGCTTATGGATGATATACACGTTACTATGGTAATCTAATTCGTTACTATGGTAATCTAATTAGTTTCTATGGTAATCTAATTAGTTGTTATGGCAATGTAAGTCTCAGCAGCTCAGACGAGGCACCAAGCAGTGTGGGCGGGAAGCGTTTCCACAGACGCGGAAGGAGATTTTCACAACAAAGTTCTAAAGCTTAGTAATATCCATCCATCCATCCATCATCTTCCGCTTATCCGAGGTCGGGTCGCGGGGGCAGCAGCCTAAGCAGGGAAACCCAGACTTCCCTTTCCCCAGCTAGCTCTTCCAGGGGGATCCGGAGGCGTTCCCAGGCCAGCCAGGAGACATAGTCTTCCCAACGTGTCCTGGGTCTTCCCCGTGGCCTCCTACCGGCTGGACGTGCCCTAAACACATCCCTAGGGAGGTGTTCGGGTGGCATCCTGATCAGATGCCCGAACCACCTCATCTGGCTCCTCTCGATGTGGAGGAGCAGCGGCTTTACGTTGAGTTCCTCCCGGATGGCAGAGCTTCTCACCCGTGATCTTATCCTTAAGCTCATGACCATAGGTGAGGATGGGAACGTAAATCGACCGGTAAATTGAGAGCTTCGCCTTCCGGCTCAGTTCCTTCTTCACCACAACGGATCGATACAACGTCCGCATTACTGAAGACGCCGCACCGATCCGCCTGTCGATCTCACGATCCACTCTTCCCCCACTCGTGAACAAGACTCCTAGGTACTTGAACTCCTCCACTTGGGGCAGGGTCTCCTCCCCAACCCGGACATGGCAGTCCACCCTTTTCCGGGGCGAGAACCATGGACTCGGACTTGGAGGTGCTGATTCTCATTCCGGTCGCTTCACACTCGGCTGCGAACCGATCCAGTGAGAGCTGAAGATCCCGGTCAGATGAAGCCATCAGGACCACATCATCTGCAAAAAGCAGAGACTTAATCCCGTGGCCACCAAACCGGAACCCCTCAACGCCTTGACTGCGCCTAGAAATTCTGTCCATAAAAGTCATGAACAGAATCGGTGACAAAGGACAGCCTTGGCGGAGTCCAACCCTCACTGGTCAGAGCTTGGTCCGCTTAGTAATATATAGAATAGATTTGATCCCTGGGGGAAATTCAGCAAATATGAGATATTTCAGATTGTAGGTGGGTTTAGTTTGTACCCTTAGTGTTCATATTTTCTGGGTTGTACTTGTATAGCGCTTTTCTACCTTCAAGGTACTCAAAGCGCTTTGACACTACTTCCACATTTACCCATTCACACACTGATGGAGGGAGCTGCCATGCAAGGCGCCAACCAGCACCCATCAGGAGCAAGGGTGAAGTGTCTTGCTCAGGACACAACGGACGTGACGAAGTTGGTTCTAGGTGGGATTTGAACCAGTGACCCTCGGGTTGCGCACGGCCACTCTTCCACTGCGCCACTGTTGCAGGGAGGTGTTTCGGACAGGTCCGACCGGTAGACCCAGGACACGTTGGGAAAGCTGGCTGGACCTGGGAACGCTTTGGGATTCCCCGGGAAGAGCTGGACGAAGTGGCTGGGGAGAGGAAAGTCTGGGGTTCCTTGCTTAGGCTGTTGCCCCCGCGACCTGACCTCGGATAAGCGGAAGACGATGGATGGATGGATGGATGGATGGATGCTGGCCCATCCATCCATCCATTTTCTACCACTTATTCCCTTTCGGGGTCGCGGGGGGCGACCAAGTGGGCCATAATGGTAAAATCACGGTATGATAACTTAAAAATAAAGACATTCTGTTTTTTTTTTGTGTGTTTAAAAATAGAACGAGCACATTCTGAAAATATCCATCCATTTCCTACCGCTTATTTGCGGGGGGCGCTGGCGCCTATCTCAGCTACAATCGGGCGGAAGGCAGGGTACACCCTGGACAAGTCGCCACCTCATCGCAGGGCCAACAAATATAGACAGACAACATTCATACTCACATTCACACACTAGGGCCAATTTAGTGTTGCCAATCAACCTATCCCCAGGTGCATGTCTTTGGAGGTGGGAGGAAGCCGGAGTACCCGGAGGGAACCCACGCAGTCACGGGGAGAACATGCAAACTCCACACAGAAAGATCCCGAGCCTGGATTTGAACCCAGGACTGCAGGACCTTCGTATTGTGAGGCAGACGCACTAACCCCTCTGCCACCGTGAAGCCCTTGGATGCTGGCCCCCGAGTCAAAATAATTGCCCAGGCCGGGATTAAACGGATGCGAGGAATACCAGCAGGATCAACCCCCGCTCATTGTTTATCCGTCAAAACAGGCAGCGCTCGCAGAATTAATTGGCGACACCAATGCGAACTCAACTTTTTTTTTCATCCAAAGATGGCCCCGTCTTTCCTTTTTTTTTTTAAATTATTATTATTATTTTTTCATCCCGCCCGTCTGCTGAGTGCAACGTTTAACCTCTCCGCCCTCTGCCTCTCAGACGCCCGGGTGGGAATCTCCTGACTCAAAACTTAAAGCGATGAGGTTGTAATTGAAAGATGAGCGTGAGTGACGCTCAGATAATTGAAGTTTCTCCGTCATCTCTCGGATCCAGGGGGGGGGGGAGCTCACTCAGCAGAGACGGGTTCCCTGTTTTGCAGTGGGAGAGCCTCACGTTTGCCGGTGCGGCGCCGCAAGTTAGGCAGCGGCCACGTTTACTCCAACAAGGCGTCTCGGCCGCCACTGATACATCGCCGAGGGTCTGATGTGCGTGGAAGGCAAGGCGGTGTCACTTAGATACTTGATTAGCATGTCTGTCACTTCGCCTCACGTTTAACATAACTCCAGCCGCGCCGGTCGATTCGCGCTGCCCACGGGGCACGACGCCGACGAGCCATCCCTCAAACTGACAGCCTGCCACCACGCGTCAACAAATGTGCAATCTCACCGACTATTTTATTTATTTACTTATATATATATATATATATTTTTTTTTTGCAACGAAATGCATTTGGAATTGGAAGACATGTTTGCATATGACATTGCTCCATAGAGATGACGCACTATAACAGGGGTCGGGAACATTTTTGGCTGAGAGAGAGCCAAGAAGCCAAATATTTGAAAATGTATTTCCCTAAGAGCCATATAATATATTTTTTTTTACATTGTTTATCCGTCAAAACAAAACAAAACAAAGGACTCCGGCTTATTAGTGATTCCCAAAGCCCAAAAAAAGTCTGCGGGCTATAGAGCGTTTTCCGTTCGGGCTCCAGTACTCTGGAATGCCCTCCCGGTAACAGTTCGAGATGCCACCTCAAAGGGTCACCTTAAAACTCATTTGTATACTCTAGCCTTTAAATAGACTCCCTTTTTAGACCAGTTGATCTGCCGTTTCTTTTCTTTTTCTTCTATGTCCCACTCTCCCTTGTGGAGGGGGTCCGGTCCGATCCGGTGGCCATGTACTGCTTGCCTGTGTATCGGCTGGGGACATCTCTGCGCTGCTGATCCGCCTCCGCTTGGGATGGTTTCCTGCTGGCTCCGCTGTGAACGGGACTCTCGCTGCTGTGTTGGATCCGCTTTGGACTGGACTCTCGCGACTGTGTTGGATCCATTGTGGATTGAACTTTCACAGTATCATGTTAGACCCGCTCGACATCCATTGCTTTCCTCCTCTCCAAGGTTCTCATAGTCATCATTGTCACCGACGTCCCACTGGGTGTGAGTTTTCCTTGCCCTTATGTGGGCCTACCGAGGATGTCGTGGTGGTTTGTGCAGCCCTTTGAGACACTAGTGATTTAGGGCTATATAAGTAAACATTGATTGATTGATTGATTGAACACTGAACACAACTAAACGCGTGCATTTTTAAGTAAGCCCAACATTTCCAGAGTATAATAAGTCTCGTATTCTTTGTAATAACATTGTTATTCTGAAGCTAACTGTGGAGGGGGCGTGGCCTGCGGGCCTGCAGCAAAGCGGGATGTTGCCAAGACCGGCCTCGAAATCAGCGACAAGTGCGTAGAGGGCCCACCTGGGCCTTTTTATCTAATCACCTGTCGCTCTGTTATAAGCAGTAGCCAGGAGGAGGGACAGGGTTGGGGCTGGAGCCAGAGCGCGAGTGAGGACGACAGAGAAAAAGACAATTGCTGGAAAGAAACTGAGAGAAAAATAAAATAAAACAATATTGTAACCCTAAAACAGGCTCTTGGTGGTCTGAAGACCCCCCCAGGAGGGCAAGCCCCACACTAACCAATAATAAATAAATTACTTCTTACCATTAACGCAACTTCTTGAACATAAAAATGCATGAGAATGTTTTATATTTGGAACGTTGTTTTTAACACTGTGATTACAAGTGGAATTATTCATTACTTATCGTGTTAAGCAATGTTAGCTCAGATTTATCCGAGAGCCAGATGCAGTCATCAAAAGAGCCACATCTGGCTCTAGAGCCATAGGTTCCCTACCCCTGGTCTATAAGGTCAAATTTTGTATTTTTACTTATTTTGTGCATTTATTATAAATAATATAAAAAATGCTATATATAATAAAATTAACCTTTAATTAATTGGGTTATTTTTTCTTTCGTAATCATATAAAGCATTTTTTTTTTTTTTTAGGCGTTGCATAATGACAGTGATACGTTTACTTGTCTTATATGCATCATCTACGAACAAAGGAATGTTACATTATTAAAGAAATAATGTCAATAAACTACTAAGTGTCACGCCTTTGTATCATGTTTTGTTTTGGTCATGTTATGTTTTGTTTTTTTGGAAATTCAGTTCTTGCGTTTGCACTTCCTTGTTTTCTTTGTCACCATGGCTACTCATTAGTTTCCACTTTGTCGCCAAGTCACGGAAGTATCATGCTAAAACGTTGTTTAATTTGATAGTTGCCAAGTGTTCAGTCTGGCAACTTCACATATTTCTCATATTTCTCCATGCCATGCCTAAGTTCCATTCCGCTCATGCCACATACGTTTTTGTTATTCATGCCACAGTGCAAGTTTTGCTTTCATGTCTACAGTCATGCCATTGTGCTAGTTTTGTTTTTTCATGCCACAGTGCAAGTTTTGCTTTCATGTCTACAGTCATGCCATTGTGCTAGTTTTGTTTTTTCATGCCACAGTGCAAGTGTTTTTGTTTCATGTTTGTAGTTTGTAGCCTCTATGCTAGTCTTTTGTTTTTTCATAGCCAAGTGTTTGTACCTCCTTGTGAGCGCCCTTTGTTTGCCTTTTTTGAGTTATAGTGTTAATAAATCAAAATGTATCTTCATTTACGCCTGGCTCGTCCTAAATTCCCTTTGCGACGAACAAACAATCAAAGTCCAAGTACATGTTTGACACTAAGACTACTAAGAAGAACATATTTTTTCCAATAAGTCGTGATAAACAAATTAGGAATCACGATCACTATTTTCTGAAGGGAAAAAGTCGAATGTAAGATAAAAAATAAAACAGTCAAAAAAAGTAGTATTTTTATGAGGTAAAAAAGTGAAATATAAAAGAAATAGGTCAAAGTATAAAAATAGTATTTTTTGGTTGAAAAAAGTAGTATTTTTGTTCATAAAAGTAGTATTTTCTGAGAGAGAAAAAAATACACATTTACAAGAAATAAGTCAAAGTAAAACAACATAAATACAAAATATAAATATAAAACAATTGTACTTTTTGGTGAAAAAGTATAATTTTTTGGGTTGAAAAAATAGTATTTTTGGTGAGTTTCCTTTATTTTGGTCCACAAAAGTAGTATTTTGTTTGAAAGCGTATGGGGTAAACAGTCAATCTTACAAGAAGAA
>NC_084617.1:9334097-9349097 GCF_033978795.1 Nerophis ophidion | reverse complement strand
ATATCGATGAATGATCGACGTAAGATCGATGTATGTTTGAGGTAAGATCGACATATGTCTGACGTAAGATCGACATATGATCGATGTATGTTTAACGTAAGAACGACGTATGTTTTACGTAAGATTGTCGTAAGATCGATGTATGTTTCACATAATATCGACATATGTTGGACGTACGATCGACGTATGTTTGAAGTAAGATCAACGTAAAATCGAATGATTGGAGTAATATCAATGTATGTTTGAGGTGAGATCGATGTATGTTTGATGTAAGATCAAAGTAAGATCTACGTATGTTTGACAAAAGATCAAAGTAAGATCTACGTATCTTTGGGCGTAAGATCGACGTATGATCGATGTATATTTAAGGTAAGAACGACGTATGTTTTATGTAATATCGATGTATGTTTCACTTAATATCGATATATATTTGACGTAGGATCGGCGTATGTTGGACGTAAGATCGATGTATGTATGACGTAAGATCAACGTAAGATCAATGTATGATTGAAGTAAGATCAATGTATGTTTGACGTAAGATCAATGTATGTTTGACGTCAGATTGACGTAAGATCGATGTATGGTTTACTTAAGATCGATGTAAGATCGATGTATGTTTCACATAAGATCGACAATTGTTGAAGTAAGATCAACGTAAGATCGATGTGTGATCGACGTAAGAACGATCCATGTTTAATGTAATATCGATGTATGTTTTGACGTAATATCGATGAATGATCGACGTAAGGTAAGATCGACATATGTCTGATGTAAGATCGACATTGGATCGATGTATGTTTAACGTAAGAACGACGTATGTTTTACGTAAGATTGTCGTAAGATCAATGTATGTTTCACTTAATATCGACATATGTTTGACGTAGGATCGACGTATGTTTGAAGTAAGATCGACGTAAGAGCGATGTATGTTTAATGAAATATCGACGTATGTTTGACGTAATATTGATGAATGATCGACGTAAGATCGATGTATGTTTGAGGTAAGATCAACATATGTCTGATGTAAGATCGACATTTGATCGATGTATGTTTAACGTAAGAACAACGTATGTTTTACGTAAGATTGTCGTAAGATCAATGTATGTTTCACTTAATATCGACATATGTTTGACGTAGGATCGACGTATGTTTGAAGTAAGATCAACGTAAAATCGATGAATGATTGGAGTAATATCAATGTATGTTTGAGGTGAGATCGATGTATGTTTGATGTAAGATCAACAATGCCAAGAGTGTGCGAAAAGTAATGAAAAGAAAAATATTGCATCGGCACTCTTTAAAAACAAGCATTTGCTGCATTTTTCATATCTGTATTTAGGGTAAAAACTCCAAATATGAGGCGCTACAACAGAAACTCAGAAGAAAATAAATAAATAAATAGATCATCTATCCAGAACTTGTCGTGTTCAAATCCATTGAGCCATGATCTGCTATTAGGAGTCTTTATTAATAATTTTCATAGCAGGAACTAAACACGACACACATTTTCAGCAAACCTTTAAAATTGCTTCATTTTCATTCGCCCTGCAATAAGTGATAATTACGTCGGTTAATTTGTGCACGCTCTTTAATGAGCCGCACTACCAGATATTCCGAGGACTATTGATGGCGAGGTCAGCTGCCTTGTCACTAACCTTCAATGGTGTCGTACATCATGAAGGATTGGGAGCGGCATTTAAGAAGTTTTAAAACGAGAAGCCAGACGGTTTAAATTCTCTTTTAACAAACATGATTAGTAAACTCCCACCGGATGCGTGTGGTTTTTTTTTCCGCCGGTTTTCTCTCTGATATCCATCCAGAGCGCGACCCCGGCTTGGGGGGCGCGTGGCCTACATGGTATTGAACCTACTAAATCTTTGCTTTCCTCTCTGGGGGCGACTGATTCAGATACATAAATGGACACGATAAGAAATGCTATTGGAAGGGAAAACGCTCTCGGACGGAAAGTTCTTTTGAGTCGCCGTTGTGCGGGTTCTGTCTGTATGTCATCACTTACTGGCTACTTTTGTATGGATCCCTTTAAAGGCCTGCTGAAACCCACTACTACCCACCACGCAGTCTGATAGTTTATATATCAATGATGAAATATTAACATTGCAACACATGCCAATTTTAAATTTCGCGTGATGTATCCTGTTGAAACGTCGTGGTATGATGACGCCTGCGCGTGACGTCATGGATTGTAGCGGACATTTTTATCCAGCACTGATCCCAGCTGCTTTAATTGCATAATTACACAGTCTTCTGGACATCTGTGTTGCTGATTTTTTTCAATTATTTTCAATTAATAATGGAGACATCAAAGAAGAAAGATGTAGGTGGGAAGCGGTGTATTTGACACAGCCGGTGTTTCCTTGTTTCCATTCCCGAAAGCTGACGGTGAAGCTTTGCTATTGAACACAGCGGTCAAGCTTGTGTGGATGCCTTTAAAGGCCTACTGAAACCCACTACTACCCACCACGCAGTCTGATAATTTACATATCAATGATAAAATATTAACATTGCAACACATGCCAGTTTAGTTTACTAAATGGCAATTTTAAATTTCGCGCGATGTATCCTGTTGAAACGTCGTGGTATGACGACGCGTGCGCGTGACGTCACGGATTGTAGGGGACATTTTTATCCAGCACTGATCCCAGCTGCTTTAATTGCATGATTACACAGTCTTCTGGACATCTGTGTTGCTGAATTTTTTCAATTTTTTTCAATTAATAATGGAGACATCAAAGAAGAAAGATGTAGGTGGGAAACGGTGTATTTGACACAGCCGGTGTGTCCTTGTTTACATTCCCGAAAGCTGACGGTGAAGCTTTACTATGGAACACAGCGGTCAAGCTTGTGTGGATCCCTTTAAAGGCCTACTGAAACCCACCACGCAGTCTGATAGTTTATATATCAATGATGAAATATTAACATTGCAACACATGCCAATACGGCCGGGTTAGTTTACTAGATTGCAATTTTAAATTTCGCGTGATGTATCCTGTTGAAACGTCGTGGTATGATGACGCCTGCGCGTGACGTCACGGATTGTAGCGGACATTTTTATCCAGCACTGATCCCAGCTGCTTTAATTGCATAATTACACAGTCTTCTGGACATCTGTGTTGCTGATTTTTTTCAATTATTTTCAATTAATAATGGAGACATCAAAGAAGAAAGACGTAGGTGAGAAGCAGTGTATTTGACACAGCCGGTGTTTCCTTGTTTACATTCCCGAAAGCTGACGGTGAAGCTTTACTATGGAACACAGCGGTCAAGCTTGCGTGGATCCCTTTAAAGGCCTACTGAAAGCCACTACTACCCACCACGCAGTCTGATAGTTTATATATCAATGATGAAATATTAACATTGCAACACATGCCAGTTTAGTTTACTAAATGGCAATTTTAAATTTCGCGCGATGTATCCTGTTGAAACGTCGTGGTATGACGACGCGTGCGCGTGACGTCACGGATTGTAGCGGACATTTTTATCCAGCACTGATCCCAGCTGCTTTAATTGCATAATTACACAATCTTCTGGACATCTGTGTTGCTTAATTTTTTTAAATTTTTTCAATTAATAATGGAGACATCAAAGAAGAAAGATGTAGGTGGGAAACGGTGTATTTGACACAGCCGGTGTTTCCTTGTTTACATTCCCGAAAGCTGACGGTGAAGCTTTACTATGGAACACAGCGGTCAAGCTTGTGTGGATCCCTTTAAAGGCCTACTGAAAGCCACTACTACCCACCACGCAGTCTGATAGTTTATATATCAATGATGAAATCTTGACATTGCAACACATGCCAATACGGCCGGGTTAGTTTACTAAATTGCAATTTTAAATTCCGCGCGATGTATCCTGTTGAAACGTCGTGGTATGATGACGCCTGCTTGTGACGTCACGGATTGTAGCGGACATTTTTATCCAGCACTGATCCCAGCTGCTTTAATTGCATAATTACACAGTCTTCTGGACATCTGTGTTGCTGATTTTTTTCAATTATTTTCAATTAATAATGGAGACATCAAAGAAGAAAGATGTAGGTGGGAAGCGGTGTATTTGACACAGCCGGTGTTTCCTTGTTTCCATTCCCGAAAGCTGACGGTGAAGCTTTGCTATGGAACACAGCGGTCAAGCTTGTGTGGATGCCTTTAAAGGCCTACTGAAACCCACTACTACCCACCACGCAGTCTGATAATTTACATATCAATGATGAAATATTAACATTGCAACACATGCCAGTTTAGTTTACTAAATGGCAATTTTAAATTTCGCGCGATGTATCCTGTTGAAACGTCGTGGTATGACGACGCGTGCGCGTGACGTCACGGATTGTAGCGGACATTTTTATCCAGCACTGATCCCAGCTGCTTTAATTGCATAATTACACAATCTTCTGGACATCTGTGTTGCTTAATTTTTTTAAATTTTTTCAATTAATAATGGAGACATCAAAGAAGAAAGATGTAGGTGGGAAACGGTGTATTTGACACAGCCGGTGTTTACTTGTTTACATTCCCGAAAACTGACGGTGAAGCTTTACTATGGAACACAGCGGTCAAGCTTGTGTGGATCCCTTTAAAGGCCTACTGAAACCCACTACTACCCACCACACAGTCTGATAGTTTATACATCAATGATGAAATATTAACATGGCAACACATGCCAATACGGCCGGGTTAGTTTACTAAATTGCAATTTTAAATTTCGCGCGATGTATCCGGTTGAAACGTCGTGGTATGATGACGCCTGCGCGTGACGTCACGGATTGTAGCGGACCTTTTTATCCCGCACTGATCCCAGCTGCTTTAATTGCATAATTACACAATCTTCTGGACATCTGTGTTGCTGAATTTTTTTCAAATTTTTTCAATTAATAATGGAGACATCAAAGAAGAAAGATGTAGGTGGGAAACGGTGTATTTGACACAGCCGGTGTTTCCCTGTTTACATTCCCGAAAGCTGACGGTGAAGCTTTACTATGGAACACAGTGGTCAAGCCTGTGTGGATCCCTTTAAAGGCCTACTGAAACCCACCACACAGTCTGATAGTTTATATATCAATGATGAAATCTTGACATTGCAACACATGCCAATACGGCCGGGTTAGTTTACTAAATTGCAATTTTAAATTTCGCGCGAAGTATCCTGTTGAAACGTCGTGGTATGATGACGCGTGCGCGTGACGTCACGGATTGTAGCGGACATTTTTATCCAGCACTGATCCCAGCTGCTTTAATTGCATAATTACACAGTCTTCTGGACATCTGTGTTGCTGAATTTTTTCAATTAATAATGGAGACATCAAAGAAGAAAGATGTAGGTGGGAAACGGTGTATTTGATACAGCCGGTGTTTCCTTGTTTACATTCCCGAAAGCTGACGGTGAAGCTTTACTATGGAACACAGCGGTCAAGCTTGTGTGGATCCCTTTAAAGGCCTACTGAAACCCACTACTACCCACCACGCAGTCTGATAGTTTATATATCAATGATGAAATATTAACATTGCAACACATGCCAATTTAGTTTACTAAATGGCAATTTTAAATTTCGCGCGATGTACCCTGTTGAAACGTCGTGGTTTGATGACGCGTGCGCGTGACGTCACGGATTGTAGCGGACATTTTTATCCAGCACTGATCCCAGCTGCTTCAATTGCATAATTACACAATCTTCTGGACATCTGTGTTGCTGAATTTTTTTCAATTTTTTTCAATTAATAATGGAGACATCAAAGAAGAAAGATGTAGGTGGGAAGCTGTGTATTTGACGGTGTTTACAATCCCGAAAGCTGACGGTGAAGCTTTACTATGGAACACAGCGGTCAAGCGAACATGGTTCCCTACCACATGTCGCCCGGTAGGTTTTGGTGAGAAAATGGTGGTAATTAGTCGGCTCTTACCGTAAACATGAGCGTAGAGTTTGCGTCGTTCTTCCTGCAGCTGAGGACTCTCTTGCCTCCTCCCACCGGCCTCCCCCGACCGTTGGATGCTTACACCGTGGAGGAGGGGAAAAAAAATAAAATCTCAGCCCGGCTGCCTTGCCTCGTCGAGAAACGTGGCATCCCACGGAGACACTGGCGGTCACCACACCCGTGGCCACACCCCTCCGACTTTCAGGCTCGACCATATAATCTCAGAAAAACACTAGTAAGCAGATAAGGGATTTTCCAGAATAATCCTAGTAAATGTATCTAATAACATCGTCTTTTTTTTCTTCTATTCCTTCACTCTCACTTTCCTCATCCACAAATCTTTCATCCTCGCTCAAATTAATGGGGAAATCGTCGCTTTCTCGGTCTGAATCGCTCTCGCTGCTGGTGGCCATGATTGTAAACAATGTTCAGATGTGAGGAGCTCCACAACCCGTGACGTCACACGCACATCGTCTGCTACTTCCGGTACAGGCAAGGCTTTTTTTATCAGCCCCAAAAGTTGCGAACTTTATCGTCGATGTTCTCTACTAAATCCTTTCAGCAAAAATATGGCAATATCGCGAAATGATCAAGTATGAGACATAAGAATGGACCTGCTATCCCCGTTTGAATAAGAAAATTTAATTTCAGTTGGCCTTTAAAGAAAAGAACAAAAAAAAAAAATCTATTAGACGATATTGATACTTTCTGTACTGAGGCTACCCGGACAGCTGTTTGGTTTTTCTTACCAACAAAAGTGTCAGATGTTAGCTACTTAACAAAAAAAAAGAATGTGTACTGTATGCAACACATAAAGGGTGAATTTGTACTTCTGTGTTACCTTTGTTATTATTTTTCTGATAATTACACTGTTATTAAGCCCCAAAGTTGACTTGAAATTTCTCACATAGCTCAAAAACACTTTAACTTTAGTGTGTTTTACCACATTTTTTCACACACATCCTTCCGGTGCATTAACCTTATTAGCAGGATTGGTTGAAAAACATTAGCAAACCGTCATATATACCCATTTGTTGCGGTTTACCTGACACATGAAACGTGACAAATTTAGCAAGACAAGACATGCACCTGGGGATAGGTTGATTGGCAACACTAAATTGGCCCTAGTGTGGGAATGTGAGTGTGAATGTTGTCTGTCTATCTGTGTTGGCCCTGTGATGAGGTGGCGACTTGTCCAGGGTGTACACCGCCTTCCGCCCGAAGGAAGCTGAGATAGGCTCCAGCCCCCCCGGACGGGACAAGCGGTAGAAAATGGATGCATGGATGGTTGAAAAACATGGCCGGCATCAAGCAAAACGTCATATGGCCCCATTCAGGCCCCACCTGACACATGAAACGTGACCAAATTTCAGTACTTATATGTCTTATATGGACAATAAACTGCATCTGCATGGGGCGGTACAGCTCGGTTGGTAGAGCGTCATGCCAGCAACTTGAGGGTTGCAGGTTCGATCCCCGCTTGCGCCATCCTAGTCACTGCTGTTGTGTCCTTGGGCAAGACACTTTAACAACCCGCTCCCAGTGCCACCCACACTGGTTTTAAATGTAACTTAGATATTGGGGTTTCACTATGTAAAGCGCTTTGAGTCACTTGAGAAAAGCGCTATATAAATATAATTCACTTCACTTCATCTTGTAAAAATCTTCAAAATTCCATTAAAAAATAAAAAAAATAAAAAAAAAATCAATTAGATGATTATTGATACTTTCTGTACTGAGGCTACCCGGACAGTTGTTTGTTTTTTCTTACCAACAAAAGTGTCAGATGTTAGCTACTTAACAAAAAAAAAGAATGTGTACTGTATGCAACACATAAAAGGGTGAATTTGTACTTCTGTGTTACCTTTGCTATTATTTTTCTGATAATTACACTGTTATTAAGCCCCAAAGTTGACTTGAAATTTCTCACATAGCTCAAAAACACTTTAACTTTAGTGTGTTTTACCACATTTTTTCACACACATCCTTCCGGGGCATTAACCTTATTAGCAGGATTGGTTGAAAAACATTAGCAAACCGTCATATATACCCATTTGTTGCGGTTTACCTGACACATGAAACGTGACAAATTTAGCAAGACAAGACATGCACCTGGGGATAGGTTGATTGTCAACACTAAATTGGCCCTAGTGTGTGAATGTGAGTGTAAATGTCTGTTTATCTGTGTTGGCCCTGTGATGAGGTGGAGACTTGTCCAGGGTGTACGCCGCCTTCCGCCCGAAGGAAGCTGAGATAGGCTCCAGCCCCCGGTAGAAAATGGATGCATGGATGGTTGAAAAACATGGCCGGCATCAAGCAAAACGTCATATGGCCCCATTCAGGCCCCACCTGACACATGAAAAGTGACCAAATTTCAGTACTTATATAAATGATAAATGGGTTGTACTTGTATAGCGCTGTTCTACCTTCAAGTTACTCAAAGCGCTTTGACACTACTTCCACATTTACCCATTCACACACACATTCACACACTGATGGAGGGAGCTGCCATGCAAGGCGCCAACCAGCACCCATATATGGACAATAAACTGCATCTGCATGGGGCGGTACAGCTCGGTTGGTAGAGCGTCGTGCCAGCAACTTGAGGGTTGCAGGTTCGATCCCCGCTTCCGCCATCCTAGTCACTGCCGCTGTGTCCTTGGGCAAGACACTTTAACAACCTGCTCCCAGTGCCACCCACACTGGTTTTAAATGTAACTTAGATATTGGGGTTTCACTATGTAAAGCGCTTTGAGTCACTTGAGAAAAGCGCTATATAAATATAATTCACTTCACTTCATCTTGTAAAAATCTTCAAAATTCAATTAAAAAATAAATAAAATTAATTTTTTTTATATTTTGTTTTACAATAATTATATATATATATATATATATAGAGATACAATTATTTTTCTATAATAATTATATATATTTATAATTATTCAAAATCATTTTATAATAATTATAAAAATATGTTATAATAATTATAATTAAAATGTATTATAAAATATTTTAAAATAATTTATAATAATTATATATGTATATATATATATATATATATATATATACAAAAAATAATTGTATTTATTTTTAGATATATATATATATATGTATATAAGCTCCTTTTTTTTCATAAGGAGCGTTTCTATTTTCTAACCTGTTTTGAACATTTTTTATTGTAATTATCATTCCAAATAATACATTGCGAGAATCGTAATGTAACGAAAATTAGATTTTTCACCCCCAGGAATCGTTGGGTGCCCAAAGAGTCACACCGTTATCAAATAGGTAATTAAAACACAGTATATGACAGAGATAAATATATATATATATATATATTTGTTTACCTTCCTTTTACGTATTCACACCATGTCTGCTCTTATCTTGCGGCTTGCAAAAAAAAAAAAATAAAGCGATTGCATCAGAATGAGAGGAAGACGACAATATTGGCTCCTCCATGCTGGGGTATTGACTAATTAAATAGCACGGGGGCTGGGGTCCCAGCCAGCATCAAGGTGGACAATTCACCCTGTGTGGGTGAGCACTATTCAGCAAAGCGTTCCCGCCCGCCTGTTCTAAAGAAAGAAATTAGCCACACATCCCACCTACTCAAGTGTTTTCTTTCTTGACGTTTTTTTTTTTTTTTCTTTTTCTTTTCCGGCCGCAGTAATTACATCCACGGTGGTATAAGCTAACACGTTAACACCAGGCTGGGTTATTTTAAGGACGTGCAATTTTAACGACACCTAGAGCCATCTTGCCGGATGCGTCCGTGCAGCACCCTCGGATAACTCAGTGCACGTGTTTCCCAGGTGGAACTGGAGGAGGATGTGTGGAGGTGGAAGTAACTCAGATGATGTGTTCTTGTATTTCTACCCTTCTTGAGACATCAACAAGGAAAAGTAGCTTCCATATGAGGAGGTGGGAAGAAGTTAGGACATAAGTCATGGTCCCAAT
This sequence comes from Nerophis ophidion, assembly GCF_033978795.1. Lineage (NCBI taxonomy): Eukaryota > Metazoa > Chordata > Actinopteri > Syngnathiformes > Syngnathidae > Nerophis > Nerophis ophidion. The sequence goes on along the minus strand of NC_084617.1, from coordinate 9,339,213 downwards.
ATGGAAAAACCGTTGCATCTAATAGAGAATGTCTCATTTGCACCCCCTGGTGGTGAAATCTATCAACATTTGGGTGGTGCCAAAAAGGACGGATTTTTCAAAAGGACTGTGTGTCGGTTTTAAAAATGCTCCCCTTTTGTTCAACATATGAAATAACAAGTGTGCGTAAAAATTTGAAGTGGTCCCCCTTTGGTCAACATATGAAATAACAAGTGTGCGTAAAAAATTGAAGTTGTCCCCTCTGGTCAACATATGTAATACCAAGTGTGTGTAAAAAATTCAAGGGCTCCCCCTCTGGTCAACATATGTAATACCAAGTGTGTGTAAAAAATTTAGGGGTTCCCCTCTGGTCAACATATGTAATAACAAGTGTGTGTAAAAAATGTTAGGGCTCCCCCTCTGGTCAACATATGAAATACCAAGTGTGTGTAAACATTTGAAGTGCTCCCCCTCTGGTCAACATATGAAATACCAAGTGTGCGTAAAAAATGGAAGTGGTCCCCCTCTGGTCAACATATGTAATACCAAGTGTGCGTAAAAAATGGAAGTGGTCCCCCTCTGGTCAACATATGTAATACCAAGTGTGTGTAAAAATGTTGAGTCCCCCCCACCCCCCACTTTGGTCAACATATGAAAAAACAAGTGTGCGTACAAATTTGAAGTGGTCCCCCTCTGGTCAACAAATGTAATAACAAGTGTGTTTAAAAAATTTAAGGGCTCCCCCTCTGGTCAACATATGAAATAACAAGTGTGTGTTTAAAATGGAAGTGGTCCCCTTCTGGTCAAGATATGTAATACCAAGTGTGTGTACACATTTGAAGTGCTCCCCCTCTGGTCAACATATGAAATACCAAGTGTGTGTAAAAAATTTAAGGGCTCCCCCTCTGGTCAACACATGTAATAACAAGTGTGTGTAAAAATATTGAAGTCCCCCCCCTCTGGCCAACATATGAAATAACAAGTGTGCGTACAAATTTGAAGTGGTCCCCCTCTGGTCAACATATGTCATACCAAGTGTGTGTAAAAAATTTAAGGGCTCCCCCTCTGGTCAACATATGAAATGACAAGTGTGTGTAAAAAATGGAAGTGGTCCCCTTCTGGTCAAAATATGTAATACCAAGTGTGTGTAAAAAATGTAAGGGCTCCCCCTCTGGTCAACATATGTAATACCAAGTGTGTGTAAAAAATTTAAAGGCTCCCCCTCTGGTCAACATATGAAATAACAAGTGTGTGTAAAAAAATGGAAGCGGTCCCCCTCTGGTCAACATATATAATACCAAGTGTGTGTAAAAATGTTGAAGTGCTCCCCCTCTGGTCAACATATGAAATAACAACTGTGCGTAAAAAATTTAAGTGGTCTCCCCCTCTGGTCAACATATGAAATAACAATTGTTATTTCATAAATTTTTAACACCAAGTGTGTATAAACATTTTGAAGTGCTCCCCCTCTGGTCAACATATGTAATACCAAGTGTGTGTAAACATTTTGAAGTGCTCCCCCTCTGGTCAACATATGAAATAACAAGTGTGCGTAAAAAATTGAAGCGCTCCCCCTCTGGTCAACATATGAAATAACAAGTGTGCGTAAAAAATTGAAGTGGTCCCCCTCTGGTCAACATATGAAATAACAAGTGTGTGAAGATTTTGAAGTGGTCCCCTCTGGTCAACATATGAAATAACAAGTGTGCGTACAAATTTGAAGTGGTCCCCCTCTGGTCAACATATGTCATACCAAGTGTGTTTAAAAAATTTAAGTGCTCCCCCTCTGGTCAGCATATGAAATAACAATTGTGTGTATAAAATGGAAGTGGTCCCCTTCTGGTCAAGATATATAATACCAAGTGTGTGTAAAACATGTAAGGGCTCCCCCTCTGGTCAACATATGAAATAACAAGTGTCCGTAAAAATTGAAGTGGTCCCCCTCTGGTCAACATATATAATACCAAGTGTGTGTAAAAAATGTAGGGGTTCCCCTCTGGTCAACATATGAAATAACAAGTGTGTGTTTAAAATGGAAGTGGTCCCCTTCTGGTCAACATATGAAATAACAAGTGTGCGTAAACATTTTAAGTGGTCCCCCTCTGGTCAACATATGAAATAAGTGTGTGTAAAAAAATGGAAGCGGTCCCCCTCTGGTCAACATATATAATACCAAGTGTGTGTAAAAATGTTGAAGTGCTCCCCCTCTGGTCAACATATGAAATAACAATTGTGTGTACAAATTAAAAGTGCTGCCCCTCTGGTCAACATATGTAATACCAAGTGTGTGTAAAAAATTTGAAGTGGTCCCCCTCTGGTCAACATATGAAATAACAAGTGTGTGTAAAAATTTGAAGTGGTCCCCCTGTGGCCAACATAAGTAACACCAAGTGTGTGTAAAAATTTTGAAGTGCTCCCCCTCTGGTCAACATATGTAATACCAAGTGTGTGTAAGAAATTAAAGGGCTCCCCCTCTGGTCAACATATGTAATACCAAGTGTGTGTAAAAAATTGAAGTGCTCCCCCTCTGGTCAGCATATGAAATAACAATTGTGTGTACAAATTAAAAGTGCTGCCCCTCTGGTCAACATATGTAATACCAAGTGTGTGTAAAAAAATTGAAGTGGTCCCCCTCTGGTCAACATATGAAATAACAAGTGTGTGTAAAAATTTGAAGTGGTCCCCCTGTGGCCAACATAAGTAACACCAATTGTGTGTAAAAATTTTTGAAGTGCTCCCCCTCTGGTCAACATATGTAATACCAAGTGTGTGTAAAAAATTTAAGGGCTCCCCCTCTGGTCAACATATGTAATAACAAGTGTGTGTAAAAAATGGATTCGGTACCCCTCTGGTAAACATATGAAATAACAAGTGTGTGTAAAAAATTGAAGTGGTCCCCCTGTGGTCAACATATGTAATACCAAGTGTGTGTAAACATGTTAAAGTCCCCCCCCCCCCCTCTGGTCAATATATGTAATAACAAGTGTGTGTAAAAAATTTAAGGGCTCCCCCTGTAATAACAAGTATGTGTCAAGTATGACACATAGAATGGACCTGCTATCCCCGTTTAAATAAGAAAATCTCATTTCAGTAGGCCTATAATGTTCTTATTCGGGTACAATTCGGGAGAATGATTACCCCAGGAGGGGCACTGAGAATTGGGAGTCTCACGGAAATATCGAGGGTGTCAGGCTTGCCCCTGACAGTTTGTCTATGTTTTAGTTTTTTCCTCTGCATTTGTCTTTCCTGTGTTTAGTATTTCCTGTCTTTTAGTTCCTGTCAAGTGCTCTTAATTTGTCAGCTTCATGTTCTTGTTTCCTTAGTGCTGTGTTCCTCCTCAGCTGCGGCTGATTGGCGCCTGGCCACACCTGTTGCCAATCAGCCCGCTCCTATTTGTACCTGCTTTGTCTTGTGTCAGTTGCTGGATCATTGTATTGTCGTTGCCTCATATCACTCTTGTGTCTTTGCTACCTGTGGTGTCCGGCATCATTTCAGCTACTACCTGTCGCGCTACATCTTGTCCTGGGTCGTCGTAGCGGTAAGCTGTTTTTGTTAGCCGTTAGCTATTTCCAGTTTTTCTGTTTGTTATCCTCTATCAATTAATCAATCAATCAAACAATGTTTACTTATATAGCCCCAAATGACAAATGTCTCAAAGGACTGCACAAATCATTACGACTACAACATCCTCGGAAGAACCCACAAAAGGGCAAGGAAAACTCACACCCAGTGGGCAGGGAGAATTCACATCCAGTGGGACGCCAGTGACAATGCTGACTATGAGAAACCTTGGAGAGGACCTCAGATGTGGGCAACCCCCCACCCCCTCTAGGGGACCGAAAGCAATGGATGTCGAGCGGGTCTAACATGATACTGTGAAAGTTCAATCCATAGTGGCTCCAACACAGCCGCGAGAGTTCAGTTCAAAGCGGATCCAAGACAGCAACGAGAGTCCCGTCCACAGGAAACCATCTCAAGCGGAGGCGGATCAGCAGCGTAGAGATGTCCCCAACCGATACACAGGCGAGCGGTCCATCCTGGGTCCCGACGAGCGGTCCATCCTGGGTCTCGACTCTGGACAGCCAGTACTTAATCCATGGTCATCGGACCATGGATGGAGGGGGGTACATATGAGAAAAAAGAAAAGAAGCGGCAGATCAACTGGTCTAAAAAGGAGGTCTATTTAAAGGCTAGAGTATACAGATGAGTTTTAAGGTGAGACTTAAATGCTTCTACTGAGGTAGCATCTCGAACTGTTACCGGGAGGGCATTCCAGAGTACTGGAGCCCGAACGGAAAACGCTCTATAACCCGCAGACTTTTTTTGGGCTCTAGGAATCACTAATAAGCCGGAGTCTTTTGAACGCAGATTTCTTGCCGGGACATATGGTACAATACAATCGGCAAGATAGGCTGTAGCTAGACCGTGTAGTATTTTATACGTAATTAGTAAAACCTTAAAGTCACATCTTAAGTGCTCAGTGCAGGTGAGCCAGTACAGGCGTAATATGATCAAACTTTCTTGTTCTTGTCAAAAGTCTAGCAGCCGCATTTTGTACCAACTGTAATCTTTTAATACTAGACATGGGGAGACCCGAAAATAATACATTACAGTAATCGAGACGAGGCGTAACAAACGCATGCTTCCTTACTTTAGCTTCCTGGCTCAAGTTCCTTTTTGTTTTTCTAGCTCCTGGTGCTAGCTCTCTTAGTTTGTTATTCCGCCCACGTGCGTGCATTTTGTTTGTTGTTGTTTAGTTTTAATTTAATCATGTCTTCTTATCCGATGCCTGCCTCTATCTCTGCATCATGGGGTTCAACAACAAATACCCCTGATTGAGGGTATGCAAGTATGACGATATAAAGCGCCATTCATATAAAACCTGCGGGCCGCAGCAACATAACATTTTCACATCAAAGTTTGAGACCCCTGATTTAAATTTAACACAATTTCCCAACTCATATGGAAACGGGGTTCTGTGTCCATCCGTGCATAATTGAAAAAGCCCACTGTCCTAATTGCTTAGTCCATACCAGCCACACTTTGACAGGCTGCAGCAGCGAGACCTGTGCCGTGGACCCGAAAAACTCTGACCCTTCATGCGTTCGCTCGGCGAGCTCATTCTCTCGTCTCAATG